>NW_025728354.1:0-217295 GCF_021461385.2 Schistocerca piceifrons | reverse complement strand
GACTTACTCTTCTAACTGCCTACGTTTGAACCATTCCTGTGGCACTAGTTATAGACTCCGATGCTTCACTCCAGGTTTACTGCATCCCTTTTACCTTCTTATTGACGATGAAACACAGAAATTGCATCGGAATTAAATAGAAAAGGCACAATGCGGACTTAAGTACAAGAAGACAGACTCTTCTTACTAATTATGTTTTGAACCATTCCTGTGACACTAGTTATAGATTCCCATGCTTCACTTCAGGTTTACTGTATATACCTTGGACCTTCTTATTGACGATGTAACACAGAAATTGCATCAGAATTAAATACAAAAGGCACAATGCCGACTTAAGGACAAGAAGACTGACTCTTCTTACTGACTTTGTTTTGAACCATTTCTGTGACACTAGTTATAGATTCCGATGCTTCACTTGAGGTTTTCTGTATCCCTTGGACCTTCTTATTGACAATGAAACACAGAAATTGCATCGGAATTAAATACAAAAGGCACAATGACGAATTAAGAACAAGAAGACTGACTCTTCTTACTGTCTATGTTTTGAACCATTCCTGTGACACTAGTTATAGATTCCGATGTTTCACTCCAGGTTTACTGTATCCCTTTGACTTTCTTATTGACGATGAAACACAGAAATTGCATCGGAATTAAATACAAAAGGCAAAATGCCGACTTAAGTACACGAAGACTGACTATTCTTACTGTCTATATTTTGAACCATCCTGATACACTAGTTATAGATTCCGATGCTTCACTCCTGGTTTACTGTATCCGTTGGACCTTCTTATCGACGATGAAACACAGAAATTGCATCGGAATTAAATACAAAAGACACAATGCCGAATTAAGGACAAGAAGACTGACTCTTCTTACTGACTATGTTTTGAACCATTCCTGTGACACTAGCTATAGATTCCGATGCTTCACTTCAGGTTTACTGTATCCCTGTGACCTTCTTATTGACGATGAGGCACAGAAATTGCATCGGAATTAAATACAAAAGGCACAATGCCGACTTAAGTACAAGAAGACTGACTCTTCTTACTGTCTATGTTTTGAATCATAAAATTGACACTAGCTTTAGATTCCGATGCTTCACTTCAGGTTTACTGTATCCCTTGGACATTCTTATTGACGATGAAAGACAGAAATAGCGTCGGAATTAAATAGAAAGGGCACATTGCCGACTTAAGTACAAGAAGACTGACTCTTCTTACTGACTATGTTTTGAACCATTCCTGTGACACTAGTTATAGATTTCGATGGTTCACTCCAGGTCTACTATATCCCTTGGACCTTCTTATTGACGATGAAACACAGAAATATCATCGGAATTAAATACAAAAGGCACAATGCCGAATTAAGGACAAGAAGACTGACTCTTCTTACTGACTATGCTTTGAACCATTCCCGTGTCACTAGCTATAGATTCCGATGCTTCACTTCAGGTTTACTGTATCCCTCTGACCTTCTTATTGACGATGAAACACAGAAATTGCATCGGAATTAAATACAAAAGGCACAATGCCGACTTTTGTACAAGAAGACTGACTCTTCTTACTGTCTATGTTTTGAATCATACCATTGATACTAGTTATAGATTCCGAATCTTCACTGCAGGTTTACTGTATCCCTTGGACCCTCTTATTGACGATGAAACACAGAAATTGCATCGGAATTAAATAGAAAGGGCACAATGCCGACTTAAGTAGAAGAAGGCTGACTCTTCATACTGATTATGTTTTGAACCATTCGTGTGACACTAATTATGGATTCCGATGTTCACTTCAGGTTTAATCTATCCCACTGACCTTCTCATTGACGATGAAACACAGAAATTGCATCGTAATTAAATACAAAAGGCACAATGCCGAATTAAGTACAAAAAGACTGTTTCTTCTTACTGTCTATTTTTGAACCAGTCCTGTGACACTAGTTGTTGACTCCGATGCTTCACTCTGGGTTTACTGTATCCCTTGGACCTTCTTATCCACGATGAAACACAGAAATTTCATCGGAATTAAATACAAGAGGCACAATGCCGACTTAAGGACAAGAAGAATGACTCTTCTTACTGACTATAATTTGAACCATTCCTATGGCAATAATTATAGATTCCGATGCTTCACTTCAGGTGTACTGTATCCCTCTGACCGTCTTATTGACGATGAAACACAGAAATTGCATCGGAAATAAATAGAAAAGGCATAATGCCGACTTAAGTACTAGAAGACTGACTCTTCCTACTGTCTATGTTTTGAACCATTCCTGTTACATTAGTTATAGATTCCGATGCTTCACTTCAGGTTTACTGTATCCCTTGGACCTTCTTATTGACGATGAAACACAGAAATTGCATCGGAATTCAATACAAAAGGCACAATGCCGACTTAACTACAAGAAGACTGACTCTTCTTACTGACTATGCTTTGAAGCATTATTGTAACACTAGTTATAGATTCTGATGCTTAACTTCAGGATTACTGTACCCCTCTGACCTTCTCAGTGACGATGAAACACAGAAATTGCATCGGAATTAAATACAAAAGGCACAATGCCGACCCAAGGAAAAGATGTCTGACTCTTCTTACTGTCTATGATTTGAACCATTCCTGTGACACTAGTTATAGATTCCGATGCTTCACTCCAGGTTTACTGTATCCCTTGGACCTTCTTATTGACGATGAAACACAGAAATTGCATCAGAATTAACTAGAAAATGCACAATGATGTCTTAAGTACAAGAAGACTAACTCTTCTTACTGACTATGTTTTGAACCATTCCTGTGACACTAGCTATAGAGTCCGATGCATCACTTCAGGTTTACTGTATCCCTCTGTCTTCTTATTGACGATGAAGCACAGAAATTGCATCGGAATTAAATACAAAAGGCACAATGCCGACTTAAGTACAAGAAGACTGACTCTTCTTAATGTCTATGTTTTGAACCATTCCATTGACACTAGTTATAGATTCAGATGCTTCACTCCAGGTTTACTGTATCCTTTGGATCTTGTTATTGACGATGAAACACAGAAATTGCATGGGAATTAAATAGAAAAGGTACAATGCCGACTTAAGTAAAAGAAGACTGACTCTTCTTACTGACTTTGTTTTGAACCATTCCTGTGTCACTAGTTGTAGATTACGATGCTTCACTCCAGGTTTACTGTATCCCTTGGACCTTCTTATTGACAATGAAACACAGAATTTGCATCGGAATTAAATGCAAAAGGCACAATGACGAATTAATTACAAGAAGACTGACTCTTCTTACAGTCTATGTTTTGAACCATTCCTGTGACACTCCAGGTTTACTGTATCCCTTGGACCATCTTATTGACGAAGAAACACAGAAATTGCATCGGAATTAAATACAAAAGGCACAATGCCGACGTAAGGACAAGAAGACTGACTTTTCTTACCGACTATGTTTTCAACCATTCCTCTGACACCAGCTATAGATTCCGATGCTTCACTTCAGGTTTACTGTATCCCTCTGACCTTCTTATTGACGATGAAACACAGGAATTGCATCGGAATTAAATACAAAAGGCACAATGCTGATATAAGTACAAGAAGACTGACTCTTCTTACTGTTTCTGTTTTGTACCATACCATTGACACTAGTGATAGATTCCGAAGCTTCACTCCAGGTCTACTGTATCCCTTGGACCTTCTTATTGACAATGAAACACAGAATTTGCATCGGAATTAAATACAAAAGGCAAAATGCCGAGTTAAGTACACTAAGACTGACTCTTCTTACTGTCTATGATTCGAACCATTCCTGTGACACTAGTTACAGATTCCGATGCTACACTCCAGGTTTACTGTATCCCTCTCACCGTCTTAGTGGCGATGAAACACAGAAATTGCATCGGAAATAAATACAAAAGGCACAATGCCGAATTAAGTACAAGAAGACTAACTCTTCTTACTGACTATGTTTTGAACCATTCCTGTGACACTAGATATGGATTCCGATGCTTCACTTCAGGTTTACTGTATCGCTCTGACCTTCTTATTGACGATGAAACACAGAAATTGCATCGGAATGAAATACAAAAGGCACATGCCGAATTAAGTACAAAAAGACTGTTTCTTCTTACTGTCTATTTTTGAACCAGTCCTGTGACACTAGTTGTAGACTCCGATGCTTCACTCCAGGTTTACTGTATCCCTTGGACGTTCTTATCCACGATGAAACACAGAAATTGCATCGGAATTAATTACAAAAGGCACAATGCCGACATAAGTACACGAAGACTGACTCTCCTTACTGACTATGTTTTGAACCATTCCTGTGACACTAGTTACAGATTCCGATGCTACACTCCAGGTTTACTGTATCCCTCTCACCGTCTTAGTGGCGATGAAACACAGAAATTGCATCGGAAATAAATACAAAAGGCACAATGCCGAATTAAGTACAAGAAGACTAACTCTTCTTACTGACTATAATTTGAACCAATCCTGTGGCACTAGTTATAGATTCCGATGCTTCACTTCAGGTTTACTGTATCGCTCTGACCGTCTTATTGACGATGAAACACAGAATTTGCATCGGAAATAAATAGAAAAGGCACAATGCCGACTTAAGTACTAGAAGACTGACTCTTCCTACTGTCTATGTTTTGAACTATTCCTGTTACAGTAGTTATAGATTCCGATGCTTCACTTCAGGTTTACTGTATCCCTTGGACCTTTTTATTGACGATGAAACACAGAAATTGCATCGGAATTAAATACAAAAGGCACAATGCCCACTTAACTACAAGAAGACTGACACTTCTTGCTGACTATGCTTTGAACCATTATTGTAACACTAGTTATAGATTTCGATGCTTAACTTTAGGATTACTGTACCCCTCTGACCTTCTCAGTGACGATGAAACACAGAAATTGCATCGGAAATAAATACAAAATGCACATTGCCGACTTAAGTACAAGAATACTGACTCATCTTACTGTCTATGTTATGAACCGTCCCTATGACACTAGTTACAGATTCCGATGCCTCACTGCAGGTTTAATGTATCCCTTGGACCTTCTTATTGACGATGAAACACAGAAATTGTTTCGGAATTAAATACCAAAGGCACAATGCCGACTTAAGTACAAGAGGACTGACTCTTCTTACTGACTATGCTTTGAACCATTCCTGTGACACTAGTTATGGATTCCGATGCTTCACTTCAGGTTTAATCTATCCCTCTGACCTTCTTATTGACGATGAAACACAGAAAATGCATCAGAATTAAATAGAAAAGGCACAATGATGACTTAAGTACAAGAAGACTGACTATTCTTACTGACTATATTTGAACCTTTCCTGTGACACTAGCTATAGAGTCCGATGCATCACTTCAGGTTTACTGTATCCCTTTGACTTCTTATTGACGATGAAGCACAGAAATTGCATCGGAATTAAATACAAAAGGCACAATGGCGACTCAAGTACAAGAAGACTGACTCTTCTTAATGTCTATGTTTTGAACCATTCCATTGACACTAGTTATAGATTCAGATGCTTCACTCCAGGTTTACTGTATCCTTTGGACCTTGTTATTGACGATGAAACACTGAAATTGCATGGGAATTAAATAGAAAAGGTACAATGCCGACTTAAGTACAAGAAGACTGACTCTTCTTACTGACTTTGTTTTGAACCATTCCTGTGACACTAGTTATAGATTACGATGCTTCACTCCAGGATTACTGTATCCCATGGACCTTCTTATTGACAATGAAATGCAGAATTTGCATCGGAATTAAAAACAAAAGGCACAATGCCGGCTTAAGTACAAGAAGACTGACTCTTCTTACTGTTTATGTTTTGAACCATACCATTGACACTAGTTATAGATTCCGATGCTTCACTCCAGGGTTATTGTATCCCTTGGACCTTCTTATTGACAATGAAACACAGAATTTGCATCGGAATTAAATACAAAAGGCACAATGACGAATTAAGCACAAGAAGACTGACTCTTCTTACTGTCAATGCTTTGAACCATTGCTGTGACACTAGTTATACATTCCGATGCTTCACTCCAGGTTTACTGTATCCCTTGGACCTTCTTATTGACGATGAAACACAGAAATTGCATCGGAATTAATTACAAAATGTACAATGCCGACTTAAGGACAAGAAGACTGACTCTTCTTACTGACTATGTTTTCAACCATTCCTGTGACACTAGCTATAGATTCCGATGCTTCACTTCAGGTTTACTGTATCCATCTGACCTTCTTATTGACGATGAAACACAGAAATTGCATCGGAATTAAATACAAAAGGCACAATACCGACTTAAGTACAAGAAGACTGACTCTTTTTACTGACTATGTTTTGAAACATTCCTGTGACACTAGTTATAGATTCCGATGCTTCACTTCAGGTTTACTGTATCCCTCTGACCGCCTTATTGACGATGAAATACAGAAATTGCATCGGAATTAAATAGAAAAGATACAATGCCGACTTAAGTACTAGAAGACTGACTCTTCCTACTGTCTATGCTTTGAACCATTCCTGTGACACTAGTTATAGATTCCAATGCTTCCCTTCGGGTTTACTGTATCCCTTGGACCTTCTTATTGACGATGAAACACAGAAATTGCATCGGAATTCAAAACAAAAGGCACAATGCCGACTTAACTACAAGAAGACTGACTCTTCTTACTGACTATGCTTTGAACCATTCCTGTTACACTAGTTATAGATTCCGATGCTTAATTTCTGGATTACTGTATCTCTCTCACCGTCTTAGTGACGAGGAAGCACAGAAATTGCATTGGAAATAAATACAAAAAGCACAATGCCGAATTAAGTACAAGAATACTGACTCATCTTACTGTTTATGTTTTGAACCGTCCTGTGACACTAGTTATGGCTTCCGATGCTTCACTCCAGGTTTACTGTATCCCTTGGACCTTCTTATTGACGATGAAACACAGAAATTGCATCGGAATTAAATACAAAAGGCACAATGCCGACTTAAGTACAAGAAGACTTACTCTTCTTACTGACTATGTTTCGAACCATTCCAGTGACACTAGTTATGGATTCCGATGCTTAACTTCAGGTTTACTGTATCGCTCTGACCTTCTTATTGACGATGAAACACAGATATTGCATCGGAATTAGATACAACAATCAAAATGCCGAGTTAAGTACACGAAGACTGACTCTTGTTACTGTCTATGTTTTGAACCATTCCTGTGACACTAGTTATAGATTCCGATGCTACTCTCCAGGTTTACTGTATCCCTTGGACCTTCTTATTGACGATGAAACACAGCAATTTCAACGGAATTAAATAAAAAATGCACAATGCCGACTTAAGGACAAGAAGACTGACTCTACTTACTGACTTTGTTTTGAACCATTCCTGTGACACTAGTTATAGATTCCCATGCTTCACTTCAGGTTTATTGTATCCCTCTGACCTTCTTACTGACGAAGAAACACAGAAATTGCATCGGAATTAAATAGAAAAGTCACAATGTCGACTTAAGTACAAGAAGACTGACTCTTCTTACTGTCTATGATTTGAACCATTCCTGTGACGCTAGTTATAGTTTCCGATGCTTCACTCCGAATTTACTGTATCCCTTATACCTTCTTATTGACGATGAAACACAGAAATTGCATCGGAATTAAATTGAAAAGTCACAATGTCGACTTAAGTAGAAGAAGACTGACTCTCCTTACTGTCTATGATTTGAACCATTCCTGTGACACTAGTTATAGATTCCGATGCTTCACTCCAGGTTTACTGTTTCCCTTGGACCTTCTTGTTGACGATGAAACACAGAAATTGCATCGGAATTAAATAGTAAAGGCACAATGCCGACTTAAGTACAAGAAGACTGACTCTTCTTACTGACTATGTTTTGAACCATTCCTGTAACACTAGTTACGGATTCCGATGCTTCACTTCAGGATTACAGTATCCCACTGACCATCTTATTGACGATGAAAGACAGAAATTGCATCGGAATAAGATAGAAAAGGCACAGTGCCGACTTAAGTACAAGAAGATTGACTCTTCTTGCTGTCTATGTTTTGAACCATCCCTGTAACACTAGTTATAGATTCCAATGCTTCACTTCAGGTTTACTGTATCCCTTGGACCTTCTTCTTGACGATGAAGCACAGAAATTGCATCGGAATTAAATACAAAAGGCACAATGCGGAATTAAGTACAAGAAGACTGACTCTTCTTACTATCTATGTTTTGAACCATTCCTGTGACACTAGTTATAGACTCCGATGCTTCACTCCAGGTTTACTGTATCCCTTGGACCTTCATATTGACGATGAAACACAGAAATTGCATCGGAATAAAATACAAAAGGCAGAATGCCGACTTAAGGACAAGAATACCTACTCTTCTTACTGACTATGCTTTGAACCATTCCTGTGACACTAGCTATAGATTCCGATGCATCACCTCAGTTTTACTGTATCCCTCTGACCTTCTTATTGACGATGAAACACAGAAATTGCATCGGAATTAAATACAATAAGGAACAATGCCGACTTAAGTACCAGAAGACTGACTTTTCTTACTGTCTGTGTTTTGAACCATTCCATTGACACTAGTTATAGATTCCGATGCTTCACTCCAGGTTTACTGTATCCATTGGACCTTGATATTGACGATGAAGCACAGAAATTACATCGGAATTAAATAGAAAAGTTACAATGCCGACTTAAGTTTAAGAAGACTGACCTTTCTTACTGTATATTTTTGAACCAGTCCTGTGACACTAGTTATAGATTCCCATGCTTCACTTCATGTTTATTGTATCCCTCTGACCTTCTTACTGACAAAGAAACACAGAAATTGCATCGGAATTAAATAGAAAAGTCACAATGTCGACTTAAGTACAAGAAGACTGACTCTTCTTACTGTCTATGATTTGAACCATTCCTGTGACACTAGTTATAGTTTCCGATGCTTCACTCCAGGTTTACTGTATCCCTTGGACCTTCTTATTGACGATGAAACACAGAAATTGCATCGGAATTAAATAGAAAACGCACAATGCCGACTTAAGTACACGAAGACTGACTCTGCTTACTGACTATTTTTTGAACCATTCCTGTGACACTAGTTATAGATTCCGGTGGTTCACTTCAGGATTACTGTATCCCCCTGACCTTCTTATTGACGATGAAACACAGAAATTGCATCGGAATTAAATAGAAGTAGCACAATGCTGACTTAGGTACAAGAAGACGGACTCTTCTTACTGTCTATGTTTTGAACCATCCCTGTGACACTAGTTATGGATTCCGATGCTTCAGTTCAGGTTTACTGTATCCCTTGGTCCTTCTTATTTACGATGAAACAGAGAAATTGCATCGGAATTAAATACAAAAGGAACAGAGCCGACTTAAGTACAAGAAGCCTGACTCCTCTTACTGTCTATGATTTGAACCATCCCTGTGACACTAGGTATAGATACCGATGCTTCACTTCAGGTTTACTGAATCCCTTGGACCTTCTTCTAGACAATGAAGCACAGAAATAGCATCGGAATTAAATACAAAAGGCACAATGCAGAATTAAGTACAAGAAGTCTGACTCTTCTTACTATGTATGATTTGAACCATTCCTGTGACACTAGTTATAGATTCCGATGCTTCACTCCAGGTTTACTGTATCCCTTGGACCTTCATATTGACGATGAAACACAGAAATTGCATCGGAATTAAGTACAAAAGGCAGAATGCCGACTTAGGACAAGAAGACTGACTGTTCTTACTGTCTATTTTTGAACCAGTCGTGTGACACTAGTTATAGATTCCGATGCTTCACTCCAGGTTTACTGTACCCCTCTGGCCTTGTTATTGACGATGAAACACAGAAATTGCATCGGAATTAAATATAAAAGGCACAATGCCGACTTAAGTACAAGAAGACTGACTCTTCTTACTATCTAAGTTTTGAATAATTCCATTGACACTAGTTAATGATTCGGATGCTTCACTCCAGGTTTACTGTATCCCTTGGACCTTCTTATTGACGATGAAACACAGAAATTGCATCGGAATTAAATACAACAATCAAAATGCTGACTTAAGTACACGAAGACTGACTCTTCTTACTGACTATGTTTTGAACCATTCCTGTAATACTAGTTACGGATTCCGATGCTTCACTTCAGGATTACTGTATCCCTCTGACCTTCTTATTGACGATGAAAGACAGAAATTGCATCGGAATAAGATAGAAAAGGCACAATGACGACTTAGGTACAAGAAGACTGACTTTTCTTACTGTCTATGTTTGAACCATCCCTGTGACACTAGTTATAGATTCCTATGATTCACTTTAGGTTTACAGTATCCCTTGGTCTTTGTTATAGACGATGAAACACAGAAATTGCATCGGAATTAAATACAAAAGGCAGAATGCCGACTTAAGGACAAGAATACCTACTCTTCTTACTGACTATGCTTTGAACCATTCCTGTGACACTAGCTATAGATTCCGATGCATCACCTCAGTGTTACTGTATCCCTCTGACCTTCTTATAGACGATGAAACATAGAAATTGCACCGAAATTGAATACAATAGGGCACAATGCTGACTTAAGTACCAGAAGACTGACTCTCCTTACTGTCTATGTTTTGAACCATTCCATTGACACTAGTTATAGATTCCGATGCTTCACTCCAAGTTTACTGTATCCATTGGACCTTGTTATTGACGATGAAGCACAGAAATTACATCGGAATTAAATAGAAAAGTTACAATGCCGACTTAAGTTTAAGAAGACTGACCTTTCTTACTATATATTTTTGAACCAGTCCTGTGACACTAGTTACAGACTCCGATGCTTCACTCCAGGTTTACTGTATCCCTTGGACCTTCTTATTGACGATGAAACACAGAAATTGCATCGGAATTAAATACAAAAGGCACATGCCGACTTAAGTAAAAGAGATCTGACTCTTCTTACTGTCTATGATTTGAACCATTCCTGTGACACTAGTTATAGATTCCGATGCTTCACTCCAGGTTTACTGTATCCTTTGGACATTCATATTGACGATGAAACACAGAAATTGCATCAGAATTAAACAGAAAATGCACAATGATGACTTAAGTACAAGAAGACTGACTATTCTTACTAACTATGTTTTGAACCATTCCTGTGACACTAGTTATAGATGCCGATGCTTCACTTCAGGATTAATGTATCCCTCTGACCTTCGTATTGACGATGAAATACAGAAATTGCATCGGAGTTAAGTACAAAAGGCACAATGCCGACTTAAGTACTAGAAGACTGACTCTTCTTACTGCCTATGTTTTGAACCATCCCTGTGTCACTAGTTATTGATTCCGATGCTTCACTCCAGGTTTACTGTACCCCTCTGACCTTCTTATTGACGATGAAACACAGTAATTGCATCGGAATTTAATAGAAAAGGCACAATGCCGACTAAAGGACAAGTAGCCTGACTCTTCTTACTGACTTTGTTTTGAACCATTCCTGTGACACTAGTTATAGATTCCGATGCTTCGATTCAGGTTTATTGTATCCCTTTGACCTTCTTACTGATTATGAAACACAGAAATTGCATCGGAATTAAATAGAAAAGGCACAATGTCGACGTAAGTTCAAGAAGACTGACTCTTCTTACTGTCTATGCTTTGAACCATTCCTGTGACACCAGTTAGAGATTCCGATGCTTCACTCCAGGTTTACTGTATCCCTTAAACCTTCTTATTGACGATGAAACACAGAAATTGCATCAAAATTAAATAGAAAAGTCACAATGGCGACTTAAGTACAAGAAGACTGACTCTTGTTACTGACTATGCTTTGAACCATTCCTGTGACACTAGTTATAGATTCCGATGCTTCACTTCAGGATTACTCTGACCTTCTTATTGACGATGAAACACAGAAATTGCATCGGAAAAAAATAGAAAAGGCACAGTGCCGACTTAAGTACAAGAAGAGTGACGCTTCTTACTGTCTATGTTGTGAAACATCCCTGTGACACTAGTTATAGATTCCGATGCTTCACTCCAGGTTTACTGTATCCCTTGGACCTTCTTATTGACGATGAAACACAGAAGTTGCATCGGAATTAAATACAAATGGCACAATGCCGATTTAAGTACAAGAAGACCGACTCTCCTTACTGACTATGTTTTGAACCATTCCTGTGACGCTAGTTATCGATTCCGATGCTTCAATCCAGGTTTATTGTATCCCTTGGACCTTCTTATTGACGATGAAGCACAGAAATTGCTACGGAATTAAATACAAAAGCCACAATGCCGACTTAAGGACAAGAAGACTGACTCTTCTTACTGACTATGTTTTGAACCATTCCTGTGACACTAGTTATAGATTCCGATGCTTCACCTCAGGTTTACTGTATCCCTTGGACCTTCTTATTGACGATGAAACACAGAAATTGCATCGTAATTAAATACAAAAGGCACAATGCCAACTTAAGAAAAAGAAGACTGACTCTTCTTACTGACTTTGCTTTGATCCAATCCTGTGACACAAGTTATAGATTCCGATGCTTCACTTCAGGTTTATTGTATCCCTCTGACCTCCTTATTGACGATGAAACACAGAAATTGCATCGGAATTAAATAGAAAAGGCACAATGTCTGCGTAAGTATAAGATGACTGACTCTTCTTACTGTCTATGATTTGAACCATCCCTGTGACACTAGTTTAGATTCCGATGCTTCACTCAAGGTTTCCTGTATCCCTTGGTCTTTCTTATTGACGATGAAACACAGAAATTGCATCGGAATTAAATACAAAAGGCACAATGATGACTTAAGTACAGGAAGACTGACTCCTCTTACTGACTATGATTTGAACCATTCCTGTGACACTAGTTATTAATTCCGATGCATCACTTCAGGTCTACTGTATCCGTTGGACCTTCTTATTGACGATGAAACACAGAAATTGCATGGAAATTAATTACAAAATGCACAAAGCAGAATTAAGTACAAGAAGACTGACTCTTCTTACTGTCTATGCTTTGAACCATTCCTGTGACACTAGTTAAAGATTCCGATGCTTCACTCCAGGTTTACTGTATCCCTTGGACCTTCTTATTGACGATGAAACACAGATATTGCATCGGAATTACATGCAAAAGGCACAATGCCGACTTAAGGACAAGAAGACTGAATCTTCTTACTGACTTTGCATTGAACCATTCCTGTGACACTAGTTATAGATTCCGATGCATCACTTCAGGTTTATTGTATCCCTCTGACCTTCTTATTGACGATGAAACACAGAAATTGCATCGGAATTAAATAGAAAAGACACAATGCCGACTTAAGTACCAGAAGACTGACACTACTTACTGACTATGCTTTGAACCATTCCTGTGACACTAGTTATAGATTCCGATGCTTCACTTCAGGATTACTGTATCCCTCTGACCTTCTTATTGACGATGAAACACAGAAATTGCATCGGAATTAAATAGAAGAGACACAATGCCGACTTAAGTACAAGAAGACTGACTCTTCTTACTGTCTATGATTTGAACCATCCCTGTGACACTAGGTATAGATTCCGACGCTTCACTCCAGGTTTACTGTATCCCATGGTCCTTCTTATTGACGATGAAACACAAAAATTGCATCGGAATTAAATACAAAAGGCACAATGCCGACTTAAGTACAAGAAGACTGACTCTACTTACTGACTAAGATTTGAACCATTCCTGTGACACTAGTTATAGATTCCGATGCTTCACTCCAGGTTTACTGTATCCCTTGGACCTTCTTATTGACGATGAAACACAGAAAATGCATCGGAATTAAATACAAAAGGCACAATGCCGACTTAAGTACAAGAAGACTGACTCTTCTTACTGTCTAAGTTTTGAATCATTCCATTGACACTAGTTATAGATTCCGATGCTACACTGCAGGTTTACTGCATCCCTTGGACCTTCTTATTGACGATGAAACACAGAAATAGCATCGGAATTAAATACAAAAGGCACAATGGCGACTTAAGCACATGAAGACTAACTCTTCTTACTGACTTTATTTTGAACCATTCCTGTGACACTAGTTATAGATTGCGATGCTTCACTTCAGGTTTATTGTATGACTCTGACCTTCTTACTGACGAAGTAACACAGAAATTGCATCGGAATTAAATTGAAAAGTCACAATGTCGACTTAAGTAGAAGAAGACTGACTCTTCTTACTGTCTATGATTTGAACCATTCCTGTGACACTAGTTATAGATTCCGATGCTTCACTCCAGGTTTACTGTATCCATTGGACCTTGTTATTGACGATGAAGCACAGAAATTTCATCGGAATTAAATAGAAAAGTTACAATGCCGACATAAGTTTAAGAAGACTGACCCTTCTTACTGTCTATTTTTGAACCAGTCCTGTGAAACTAGTTATAGACTCCGATGCTTCACTCCAGGCTTACTGTATCCCTTGGTCCTTCTTATTGACGATGAAACACAGAAATTGCATCGGAATTAAATACAAAAGGCACATGCCGACTTAAGTAAAAGAGATCTGACTCTTCTTACTGTCTATGATTTGAACCATTCCTGTGACACTAGTTATAGATTCCGATGCTTCACTCCAGGTTTACTGTATCCTTTGGACATTCATATTGACGATGAAACACAGAAATTGCATCAGAATTAAACAGAAAATGCACAATGATGACTTAAGTACAAGAAGACTGACTATTCTTACTAACTATGTTTTGAACCATTCCTGTGACACTAGTTATAGATGCCGATGCTTCACTTCAGGATTAATGTATCCCTCTGACCTTCGTATTGACGATGAAATACAGAAATTGCATCGGAGTTAAGTACAAAAGGCACAATGCCGACTTAAGTACTAGAAGACTGACTCTTCTTACTGCCTATGTTTTGAACCATCCCTGTGTCACTAGTTATTGATTCCGATGCTTCACTCCAGGTTTACTGTATCCCTTGGTCCTTCTTAATGACGATGAAACACGGAAATTGCATCGGAATTAAATACAAAAGGCACAGTGCAGAATTAAGTACAAGGAGACCGACTCTTCTTACTGTCTACGTTTTGAACCATTCCTGTGACACAAGTTACAGATTCCGAAGCTTCACTCCAGGTTTACTGGATAACTTGGACCTTCTTATAGACGATGAAACACAGAAATTGCATCGGAATTAAATACAAGAGGCACAATGCCGACTTAAGTACAAGAAAACTGACTCTTCTTACTGTCTATGTTTTGAACCATTCCATTGACACTAGTTATAGATTCTGATGCTTCACTCCAGGTTTACTGTACCCCTCTGACCTTCTTATTGACGATGAAACACAGTAATTGCATCGGAATTTAATAGAAAAGGCACAATGCCGACTAAAGGACAAGTAGACTGACTCTTCTTACTGACTTTGTTTTGAACCATTCCTGTGACACTAGTTATAGATTCCGATGCTTCGATTCAGGTTTATTGTATCCCTTTGACCTTCTTACTGATTATGAAACACAGAAATTGCATCGGAATTAAATAGAAAAGGCACAATGTCGACGTAAGTTCAAGAAGACTGACTCTTCTTACTGTCTATGCTTTGAACCATTCCTGTGACACCAGTTAGAGATTCCGATGCTTCACTCCAGGTTTACTGTATCCCTTAAACCTTCTTATTGACGATGAAACACAGAAATTGCATCAAAATTAAATAGAAAAGTCACAATGGCGACTTAAGTACAAGAAGACTGACTCTTGTTACTGACTATGCTTTGAACCATTCCTGTGACACTAGTTATAGATTCCGATGCTTCACTTCAGGATTACTGTATCCCTCTGACCTTCTTATTGACGATGAAACACAGAAATTGCATCGGAAAAAAATAGAAAAGGCACAGTGCCGACTTAAGTACAAGAAGAGTGACGCTTCTTACTGTCTATGTTGTGAAACATCCCTGTGACACTAGTTATAGATTCCGATGCTTCACTCCAGGTTTACTGTATCCCTTGGACCTTCTTATTGACGATGAAACACAGAAGTTGCATCGGAATTAAATACAAATGGCACAATGCCGATTTAAGTACAAGAAGACCGACTCTCCTTACTGACTATGTTTTGAACCATTCCTGTGACGCTAGTTATCGATTCCGATGCTTCAATCCAGGTTTATTGTATCCCTTGGACCTTCTTATTGACGATGAAGCACAGAAATTGCTACGGAATTAAATACAAAAGCCACAATGCCGACTTAAGGACAAGAAGACTGACTCTTCTTACTGACTATGTTTTGAACCATTCCTGTGACACTAGTTATAGATTCCGATGCTTCACCTCAGGTTTACTGTATCCCTTGGACCTTCTTATTGACGATGAAACACAGAAATTGCATCGTAATTAAATACAAAAGGCACAATGCCAACTTAAGAAAAAGAAGACTGACTCTTCTTACTGACTTTGCTTTGATCCAATCCTGTGACACAAGTTATAGATTCCGATGCTTCACTTCAGGTTTATTGTATCCCTCTGACCTCCTTATTGACGATGAAACACAGAAATTGCATCGGAATTAAATAGAAAAGGCACAATGTCTGCGTAAGTATAAGATGACTGACTCTTCTTACTGTCTATGATTTGAACCATCCCTGTGACACTAGTTTAGATTCCGATGCTTCACTCAAGGTTTCCTGTATCCCTTGGTCTTTCTTATTGACGATGAAACACAGAAATTGCATCGGAATTAAATACAAAAGGCACAATGATGACTTAAGTACAGGAAGACTGACTCCTCTTACTGACTATGATTTGAACCATTCCTGTGACACTAGTTATTAATTCCGATGCATCACTTCAGGTCTACTGTATCCGTTGGACCTTCTTATTGACGATGAAACACAGAAATTGCATGGAAATTAATTACAAAATGCACAAAGCAGAATTAAGTACAAGAAGACTGACTCTTCTTACTGTCTATGCTTTGAACCATTCCTGTGACACTAGTTAAAGATTCCGATGCTTCACTCCAGGTTTACTGTATCCCTTGGACCTTCTTATTGACGATGAAACACAGATATTGCATCGGAATTACATGCAAAAGGCACAATGCCGACTTAAGGACAAGAAGACTGAATCTTCTTACTGACTTTGCTTTGAACCATTCCTGTGACACTAGTTATAGGTTCCGATGCATCACTTCAGGTTTATTGTATCCCTCTGACCTTCTTATTGACGATGAAACACAGAAATTGCATCGGAATTAAATAGAAAAGACACAATGCCGACTTAAGTACCAGAAGACTGACACTACTTACTGACTATGTTTTGAACCATTCCTGTGACACTAGTTATAGATTCCGATGCTTCACTTCAGGATTACTGTATCCCTCTGACCTTCTTATTGACGATGAAACACAGAAATTGCATCGGAATTAAATAGAAGAGACACAATGCCGACTTAAGTACAAGAAGACTGACTCTTCTTACTGTCTATGATTTGAACCATCCCTGTGACACTAGGTATAGATTCCGACGCTTCACTCCAGGTTTACTGTATCCCATGGTCCTTCTTATTGACGATGAAACACAAAAATTGCATCGGAATTAAATACAAAGGCACAATGCCGACTTAAGTACAAGAAGACTGACTCTACTTACTGACTAAGATTTGAACCATTCCTGTGACACTAGTTATAGATTCCGATGCTTCACTCCAGGTTTACTGTATCCCTTGGACCTTCTTATTGACGATGAAACACAGAAAATGCATCGGAATTAAATACAAAAGGCACAATGCCGACTTAAGTACAAGAAGACTGACTCTTCTTACTGTCTAAGTTTTGAATCATTCCATTGACACTAGTTATAGATTCCGATGCTACACTGCAGGTTTACTGCATCCCTTGGACCTTCTTATTGACGATGAAACACAGAAATAGCATCGGAATTAAATACAAAAGGGACAATGGCGACTTAAGCACATGAAGACTAACTCTTCTTACTGACTTTATTTTGAACCATTCCTGTGACACTAGTTATAGATTGCGATGCTTCACTTCAGGTTTATTGTATGACTCTGACCTTCTTACTGACGAAGTAACACAGAAATTGCATCGGAATTAAATTGAAAAGTCACAATGTCGACTTAAGTAGAAGAAGACTGACTCTTCTTACTGTCTATGATTTGAACCATTCCTGTGACACTAGTTATAGATTCCGATGCTTCACTCCAGGTTTACTGTATCCATTGGACCTTGTTATTGACGATGAAGCACAGAAATTTCATCGGAATTAAATAGAAAAGTTACAATGCCGACATAAGTTTAAGAAGACTGACCCTTCTTACTGTCTATTTTTGAACCAGTCCTGTGAAACTAGTTATAGACTCTGATGCTTCACTCCAGGCTTACTGTATCCCTTGGTCCTTCTTATTGACGATGAAACACAGAAATTGCATCGGAATTAAATACAAAAGGCACGATGCCGACTTAAGTAAAAGAGATCTGACTCTTCTTACTGTCTATGATTTGAACCATTCCTGTGACACTAGTTATAGATTCCGATGCTTCACTCCAGGTTTACTGTATCCTTTGGACATTCATATTGACGATGAAACACAGAAATTGCATCAGAATTAAACAGAAAATGCACAATGATGACTTAAGTACAAGAAGACTGACTATTCTTACTAACTATGTTTTGAACCATTCCTGTGACACTAGTTATAGATGCCGATGCTTCACTTCAGGATTAATGTATCCCTCTGACCTTCTTATTGACGATGAAACACAGAAATTGCATCGGAGTTAAGTACAAAAGGCACAATGCCGACTTAAGTACAAGAAGACTGACTCTTCTTACTGCCTATGCTTTGAACCATCCCTGTGTCACTAGTTATTGATTCCCATGCTTCACTCCAGGTTTACTGTATCCCTTAGTCCTTCTTAATGACGATGAAACACAGTAATTGCATCGGAATTAAATACAAAAGCACAGTGCAGAATTAAGTACAAGGAGACTGACTCTTCTTACTGTCTACGTTTTGAACCATTCCTGTGACACAAGTTACAGATTCCGAAGCTTCACTCCAGGTTTACTGGATAACTTGGACCTTCTTATAGACGATGAAACACAGAAATTGCATTGGAATTAAATACAAAAGGCACATCGAAGACTTAAGGACAAGAAGAGTGACTCTTCTTACGGACTATGTTTTGAACCATTCCTGTGACACTAGCTATAGATTCCGATACTTCACTTCAGGTTTACTTTACCCCTCTGACCTTCTTATTGACGATGAAACACAGAAATTGCATCGGAATTAAATACAAAAGGCACAATGCCGACTTAAGTACAAGAACACTGACTCTTCTTACTGTCTATGCTTTGAACCATTCCATTGACACTAGTTATAGATTCTGATGCTTCACTCCAGGTTTAGTGTACCCCTCTGACCTTCTTATTGACGATGAAACACAATAAGTGCATCCGAATTAAATACAAAAGGCACAATGCCGACTAAAGTACAAGTAGACTGACTCTTCTTACTGACTTTGTTTTGAACCATTCCTGTGACACTAGTTATAGACTCCGATGCTTCGATTCAGGTTTATTGTATCCCTTTGACCTTCTTATTGATTATGAAACACAGAAATTGCATCGGAATTAAATAGAAAAGGCACAATGTCGATGTAAGTACAAGAAGACTGACTCTTCTTACTGTATATGTTATGAAACATTCCTGTGACACCAGTTAGAGATTCCGATGCTTCACTCCAGGTTTACTGTATCATTTAAACCTTCTTATTGACGATGAAACACAGAAATTGCATCAAAATTAAATAGAAAAGGCACAATGGCGACTTAAGTACAAGAAGACTGACTCTTGTTACTGACTGTGCTTTGAACCATTCCTGTGACACTAGTTATAGATTCCGATGCTTCACTTCAGGATTACTGTATCCCTCTGACCTTCTTATTGACGTAGAAACACAGAAATTGCATCGGAATTAAATAGAAAAGGCACAGTGCCGACTTAAGTACAAGAAGACTGACGCTTCTTACTGTCTATGTTGTGAAACATCCCTGTGACACTAGTTTTAGATTCCGATGCTTCACTCCAGGTTTACTGTATCCGTTGGTCCTTCATATTGACGATGAAACACAGAAATTGCATCGGAATTAAATACAAATGGCACAATGCCGATTTAAGTACAAGAAGACTGACTCACCTTACTGACTATGTTTTGAACCATTCGTGTGACACTAGTTACAAATTCCGATGCTTCACTTCAGTTTTACTGTATCCCTTGGACCTCCTTATTGACGATAAAACACAGAAATTGCATCGGAATTAAATACAAAAGGCACAATGCAGAATTAAGCACAAGAATTCTGACTCTTCTTACTGTCTATGCTTTGAACCATTCCTGTGACACTAGTTATCGATTCCGATGCTTCACTCCAGGTTTATTGTATTCCTTGGACCTTCTTATTGACGATGAAGCACAGAAATTGCTACGGAATTAAATACAAAAGGTACAATGCCGACTTAAGGACAAGAAGACTGACTCTTCTTACTGACTTTGCTTTGATCCAATCCTGTGACACAAGTTATAGATTCCGATGGTTCACTTCAGGTTTATTGTATCCCTCTGACCTTCTTATTGACGATGAAACACAGAAATTGCATCGGAATTAAATAGAAAAGGCACAATGTCGGCGTAAGTATAATAAGGCTGACTCTTCTTACTGTCTATGATTTGAACCATTCCTGTGACACTACTTATAGATTCCGATGCTTCACTCCAGGTTTACTGTATCCCTTGGACCTTCTTATTGACGATGAAACACAGAAATTGCATCGGAATTAAATAGAAAAGGCACAATGCCGACTTAAGTACAAGAAGACTGACTCTTCTTACTGACTATGCTATGAACCATTCCTGTGACACTAGTTATAGATTTCGATGCTTCACTTAAGGATTACTGTATCCCTCTGACCTTCTTATTGACGATGAAACACAGAAATTGCATCGGAATTAAATAGAAAAGGCACAATGCCGACTTAAGTACAAGAAGACTGATTCTTCTTACTGTCTATGTTTTGAACCATCCTTGTGACACTAGTTTAGATTCCGATGCTTCACTCCAGGTTTCCTGTATCCCTTGGTCCTTCTTATTGACGATGAAACACAGAAATTGCATCGGAATTAAATACAAAAGGCACAATGATGACTTAAGTACAAGAAGGCTGACTCTCCTTACTGACTATGTTTTGAACCATTCCTGTGACACTAGTTATTAATTCCGATGCATCACTTCAGGTTTACTGTATCCCTTGGACCTTCTTATTGACGATGAAACACAGAAATTGCATGGAAATTAATTACAAAATGACAAAGCAGAAATAAGTACAAGAAGACTGACTCTTCTTACTGTCTATGCTTTGAACCATTCCTGTGACACTAGTTAAAGATTCCGATGCTTCACTCCAGGTTTACTGTATCCCTTGGACCTTCTTATTGACGATGAAACACAGATATTGCATCGGAATTAAATACAAAAGGCACAATGCCGACTTAAGGACAAGAAGACTGACTCTTCTTACTGACTTTGCTTTGTACCATTCCTGTGACACTAGTTATAGATTCCGATGCATCACTTCAGGATTACTGTATCCCTCTGACCTTCTTATTGACGATGAAAAACAGAAATTGCATCGGAATTAAATAGAAGAGACACAATGCCGACTTAAGTAGAAGAAGACTGACTCTTCTTACTGTCTATGATTTGAACCATCCCTGTGGCACTAGGTATAGATTCCGATGCTTCACTCCAGTTTTACTGTATCCCATGGTCCTTCTTATTGACGATGAAACACAAAAATTGCATCGGAATTAAATACAAAAGGCACAATGCCGACTGAAGTACAAGAAGACTGACTCTCCTTACTGACTAAGATTTGAACCATTCCTGTGACACTAGTTATAAATTCCGATGCTTCACTTCATGTTTACTGTATCCCTTGGACCTTCTTATTGACGATGAAACACAGAAATTGCATCGGAATTAAATACAAAAGACACAATGCCGAATTAAGTACAAGAAGACTGACTCTTCTTACTGTCTATGATTTGAACCATTCCTGTGCCACTAGTTACAGATTCCGATGCCTCACTCCAGGTTTACTGTATCCCTTGGACCTTCTTAATGATGATGAAACACAGAAATTGCATCGGAATTAAATACAAAAGGCACAACGCCGACTTAACTACAAGAAGACTAACTCCTCTTACTGACTATGTTTTGAACCATTTCTGTGACTCTAGATATGGATTCCAATGCTTCACTTCAGGTATACTGTAACCCTCTGACCTCCTTATTGACGATGAAACACAGAAATTGCATCGGAATTAAATACAAAAGGCACAATGCCGAATTAACTTCAAGAAGACTGACTCCTCTTACTGTCTATTTTTGAACCAGTCCTGTGACACTAGTTATAGACTCCGATGCTTCACTTAAGGTCTACTGTATCCCTTGGACCTTCTTATTGACGATGAAACACAGAAATTGCATCGGAATTAAATACAAAAGGCACAATGCCGACTTAAGTAAAAGAAGTCTAACTCTTCTTAATGTCTATGATTTGAACCATTCCTGTGACACTAGTTATAGATTCCGATGCTTCACTCCAGGTTTACTGTATCCCTTGGACCTTCATATTGACGATGAAACACAGAAATTGCATCAGAATTAAATAGAAATTGCACAATGATGACTTAAGTACAATAAGACTGACTATTATTACAGACTATGTTTTGAACCATTCCTGTGACACTAGTTATAGATTCCGATGCTTCACTTCAGGATTACTGTATCCCTCTGACCTGCTTATTGACGATGAAACACAGAAATTGCATCGGAGTTAAATACTAAAGGCACAATGCCGACTTAAGTACAAGAAGACTGACTCTTCTTACTGTCTATGTTTTGAACCATTCCTGTGACACTAGTTATAAATTCTGATGCTTTACTTCAGGTTTACTGTATCGCCTGGCCCTTCTTATTGACGATGAAACACAGAAACCGCATCGTAATTAAATACAAAAGGCACAAAGGTGAATTAAGTACTAGAGGACTGACTCTTCTTACTGTCTATGTTTTGAACCATTCCTGTGACACTAGCTATAGATTCCGATGCTTCACTTCAGGTTTCAGGTTTACTGTACCCCTCTGACCTTCTTATTGACGATGAAACACAGAAATTGCATCGGAATTAAATACAAAAGGCACAATGCCGACTTAAGTACAAGAAGACTGACTCTCCTTACTGACTATGTTTTGAACCATTTCTGTGACACTAGTTAAAATTCCGATGCTTCACTTCAGGTTTACTGTATCCCTTTGACCTTCTTATTGACGATGAAACACAGAAACAGCATCGGAATTAAATACAAAAGGCACAAAGCAGAATTAAGTACAAGAAGACTGACTCTTTTTAATGTCTATGTTTTGAACCATTCATGTGACACTAGTTATAGATTCCGATGCTTCACTCCAGGTTTACTGTATCCCTTGGACCTTCGTATTGACGATGAAACACAGAAATTGCATCGGAATTAATTACAAAAGGCACAATGCCGACTTAAGGACAAGAAGACTGACTCTTCTTACCGACTATGTTTTGAACCATTACTGTGACACTAGCTATAGATTCCGAAGCTTCACTTCAGGTTTACTGTATCCCTTGGACCTTCTAATTGACGATGAAACACAGAAATTGCATCGGAATTAATTAGAAAAGGCAGAATGCCGACTTAAGTACAAGAAGACTGACTCTTGTTACTGACTTTGTTATGAACCATTCCTGTGACACTCGTTAAACATTCCGATGCTTCACATCAGGTTTATTATATCCCTCTGACCTTCTTATTGACGATGAAACACAGAAATTGCATAGATATTAAATAAAAAAGGCACAATGTCGACGTACGTAGAAGAAGACCGACTCATCTTACTGACTATGTTCTGAACCATTCCTGTGACACCCGATATAGATTCCGATGCTTCACTCGAGGTTTACTGTATCCCTTGGACCTTCTTATTGACCATGAAACACAGAAATTCCATCGGAATTAAATACAAAAGGCACAATGCCGACTTAAGGACAAGAAGACTGACTATTCTTACTGACTATGTTTAAAACATTCCTGTGACACTAGTTATAGATTCCGATGCATCACTTCAGGATTACTGTATCCCAGTGACCTTCTTATTGACGATGAAACACAGAAATTGCATCGGAGTTAAATACAAATGGCACTATGCCGACTTAAGTACAAGAAGACTAACTCTTCTTACTGACTATGTTTTGAACCATTCCTGTGACACTAGTTATGGATTCCGATGCTTCACTTCAGGTTTACTGTATCCCTCTGACCTTCTTTTTGACGATAAAACACAGAAATTGCATCGGAATTAAATAGAAAAGTTACAATGCCGACTTAAGTACAAGAAGACTGACTCCTCTTGCTGTCTATGTTTTGAACCATCCCTGTGACACTAGTTATAGATTCCGATGTTTCACTCCAGGTTTACTGTATCCCTTGGTCCTTCTTATTGACGATGAAACACAGAAATTTCATCGGAATTAAATACAAAAGGCACAATGCCGACTTAAGTACAAGAAGACTGACTCCCCTTACTGACTATGATTTGAACCATTCCTGTGACACTAGTTATAAATTCCGATGCTTCACTTCAGGTTTACTGTATCCCTTGGACGTTCTTATTGACGATGAAACACAGAAATTACATCGGAATTAAATACAAAATGCACAAAGCAGAATTAAGTACAAGAAGACTGACTCATCTTACTGTCTATGTTTTGAACAATTCCTGTGACACTAGTTATAGATTCCGATGCTTCACTCCAGGTTTACTGTATCCCTTGGACCTTCTTATTGACGATGAAACACAGAAATTGCATCGGAATTAAATACAAATGCACAATGCCGACTGAAGGACAAGAAGACTGACACTTCTTACTGACTTTGCTTTGAACCATTCCTGTGACACTAGTTATAGAATCCGATGCTTAACTTCAGGTTTATTGTATCCCTCTGACCTTCTTATTGAAGATGAAACACAGAAATTGCATCGGAATTAAATAGAAAAGGCACAATGCAGACTTAAGTACAAGAGGACTGACTCTTCTTACTGACTATGTTTAGAACCATTCCTGTGACACTAGTTATAGATTCCGATGCTTCACTTCAGGATTAATGTATCCCACTGACCTTCTTGTTGACGATGAAACACAGAAATTGCATCGGAATTAAATAGAAAATGCACAATGCCGACTTAAGTTTAAGAAGGCTGACTCTTCTTACTGTCTATGTTTTGAACCATCCCTGTGACACTAGTTATAGATACCGATCCATCACTCCAGGTTTACTGTATCCCTTGGTCCTTCTTATTAACGATGAAACACAGAATTTGCATCGGAATTAAATACAAAAGGCACAATGCCGACCTAAGTATATGAAGACTGACTCTCCTTACTGACTATGTTTTGAACCATTCCTGTGACACTAGTTATTAATTCCGAACCTTCACTTCAGGTTTACTGTATCCCTTGGACCTTCTTATTGACGATGAAACACAGAAATTGCATCAGAATTAAATACAAATGGCACAATGCCCACTTAAGTACATGAAGACCGACTCTTCCTACTGAGTATGATTTGAACCATTCCTGTGACACCCGTTATAGATTCTGATGCTTCACTTGAGGTTTACTGTATCCCTAGGACCTTCTTATTGACGATGAAACACAGAAATTACATCGGAATTAAATACAAAAGGCACAATGCAGAATTAAGTACAAGAAGACTAACTCTTCTTACTGTCTATGTTTTGAACCATTCCTGTGACACTAGTTATGGATTCCGATGCTTCACTCCATGTTTACTGTATCCCTTGGACCTCCTTATCGACGATGAAACACAGAAATTGCATCGGAATTAATTACATTAGGCACAATGCCGACTTAAGGACAAGAAGACTGTCTCTTCTTACTGACTATGTTTTGAACCATTCCTGTGACACTAGCTATAGATTCCGATGCTTCACTTCAGGTTAACTGTATCCCTCTGACCTTCTTATAAACGATAAAACACAGAAATTGCATCGGAATTAAATACAAAAGGCACTATGCCGACGTAAGTAAAAGAAGTCTGACTCTTCTTACTGTCTATGATTTGAACCATTCCTGTGACACTAGTTATAGATTCCGATGCTTCACTCCAGGTCTACTGTATCCCTTGGACCTTCATATTGACGATGAAACACAGAAATTGCATCAGAAATAAATAGAAAATGCACAATGATGACTTAAGTACAATAAGACTGACTATTCTTACTGACCATGTTTTGAACCATTCCTGTGACACTAGTTATAGATTCCGATGCTTCACTGCAGGTTTACTGTATCCCTTGGACCTTCTTATTGACGATGAAACACAGAAATTGCATCGGAATTAAATACAAAGGGCACAAAGCAGAATTAAGTACAATAAGACTGACTATTCTTACTGACTATGTTTTGAACCATTCCTGTAACACTAGTTATAGATTCCGATGCCTCACTCCAGGTTTACTGTACCCCTTGGACATTCTAATTGACGATGAAACACAGAAATTGCATCGGAATTAATTACAAAAGGCACAATGCCGACTTGAGGACAAGAAGACTGACTCTTCTTACTTACTATGTTTTGAACCATTCCATTGACACTAGTTATAGATTCCGATGCTTCACTCCAGGTTTACTGTATCCCTTGGACCTTGTTATTGACGATGAAAAACAGAAATTGAATCGGAATTAAATAGAAAAGGTACAATGCCGACTTAAGTACAAGAAGACTGACTCTTCTTACTGACTATGTTTGAACCATTCCTGTGACACTAGTTATAGATTCCGATGCTTCACCTCAGGTTTACTGTATCCCTCTGACCTTCTTATTGACGATGAAACACAGAAACTGCATTGGAATTAAGTAGAAAAGGCAGAATGCCGACTTAAGTACAACAAGACTGACTCCTCTTACTGACTATGTTTTGAACCATTCATGTGCCACTAGTAATAGATCCGATGCTTCACTTCAGGTTTACTGTATACCTTGGACCTTCTTATTGACCATGAAACACAGAAATTGCATCGGAATTAAATACAAAAGGCACAATGCCGACATAAGGACAATAAGACTGACTCTTCTTACTGACTATGTTTTGAACTATTCCTGTGACACTAGCTATAGATTCCGATGCTTCACTTCAGGTTTACTGTATCCCTCTGACCTTCTTAATGACGATAAAACAGAGAAATTGCATCGTAATTAAATTCAAAAGGCACAATGCCGACTTAAGAAGAAGAAGACTTACTCTTCTTACTGTCTATGATTAGAAACATACCATTGACACTAGGTATAGATTCCGATGCTTCACTCCAGGTTTACTGTATCCCTTGGTCCTTCTTATTGACCATGAAACACACAAATTGCATCGGAATTAAATACAAAAGGCACAATGCCGACTTAAGTACAAGAAGACTAACTCCTCTTACTGACTATGCTTTGAACCATTCCTGTGACACTAGTTATGGATTCCGATGCTTCACTTCAGGTTTACTGTATCCCTCTGACCTTCTTATTGACGATGAAACACAGAAATTGCATCGGAATTAAATACAAAAGGCACAATGCCGAATTAAGTTCAAGAAGACTGACTCTTCTTACTGTCTATTTTTGAACCAGTCCTGTGACACTAGGTATAGACTCCGATGCTTTACTCCAGGTTTACTGTATGCCTCGGTTCTTCTTATTGACGATGAAACACAGAAATTGCATCGGAATGAAATAGAAAAGGCACAATGCAGACTTAAGTACAAGAGGACTGACTCTTCTTACTGACTATGTTTAGAACCATTCCTGTGACACTAGTTATAGATTCCGATGCTTAACTTCAGGATTACTGTATCCCTCTGACCTTCTTATTGACGTAGAAACACAGAAATTGCATCGGAATTAAATAGAAAACGCACAGTGCCGACTTAAGTACAAGAAGACTGACGCTTCTTACTGTCTATGTTGTGAAACATCCCTGTGACACTAGTTTTAGATTGCGATGCTTCACTCCAGGTTTACTGTATCCGTTGGTCCTTCTTATTGACGATGAAACACAGAAATTGCATCAGAATTAAATACAAATGGCACAATGCCGATTTAAGTACAAGAAGACTGACTCTCCTTACTGACTATGTTTTGAACCATTCGTGTGACACTAGTTACAAATTCCGATGCTTCACTTCAGTTTTACTGTATCCCTTGGACCTTCTTATTGACGACAAAACACAGAAATTGCATCGGAATTAAATACAAAAGGCACAATGCAGAATTAAGTACAAGAATTCTGACTCTTCTTACTGTCTATGTTTTGAACCATTCCTGTGACACTAGTTATCGATTCCGATGCTTCACTCCAGGTTTATTGTATCCCTTGGACCTTCTTATTGACGATGAAGCACAGAAATTGCTACGGAATTAAATACAAAAGGCACAATGCCGACTTAAGGACAAGAAGACTGACTCTTCTTACTGACTATGTTTTGAACCATTCCTGTGACACTAGTTATAGATTCCGATGCTTCACCTCAGGTTTACTGTATCCCTTGGACCTTCTTATTGACGATGAAACACAGAAATTGCATCGTAATTAAATACAAAAGGCACAATGCCAACTTAAGAACAAGAAGACTGACTCTTCTTACTGACTTTGCTTTGATCCAATCCTGTGACACAAGTTATAGATTCCGATGCTTCACTTCAGGTTTATTGTATCCCTCTGACCTTCTTATTGACGATGAAACACAGAAATTGCATCGGAATTAAATAGATAAGGCACAATGTCGGCGTAAGTATAATAAGACTGACTCTTCTTACTGTCTATGATTTGAACCATTCCTGTGACACTACTTATAGATTCCGATGCTTCACTCCAGGTTTACTGTATCCCTTGGACCTTCTTATTGACGATGAAACACAGATATTGCATCGGAATTAAATAGAAAAGGCACAATGCCGACTTAAGTACAAGAAGACTGACTCTTCTTATTGACTATGTTATGAACCATTCCTGTGACACTAGTTATAGATTTCGATGCTTCACTTAAGGATTACTGTATCCCTCTGACCTTCTTATTGACGATGAAACACAGAAATTGCATCGGAATTAAATAGAAACGGCACAATGCCGACTTAAGTACAAGAAGACTGACTCTTCTTACTGTCTATGTTTTGAACCATCCTTGTGACACTAGTTTAGATTCCGATGCTTCACTCCAGGTTTCCTGTATCCCTTGGTCCTTCTTATTGACGATGAAACACAGAAATTGCATCGGAATTAAATACAAAAGGCGCAATGATGACTTAAGTACAAGAAGGCTGACTCTCCTTACTGACTATGTTTTGAACCATTCCTGTGACACTAGTTATTAATTCCGATGCATCACTTCAGGTTTACTGAATCCCTTGGACCTTCTTATTGACGATGAAACACAGAAATTGCATGGAAATTAATTACAAAATGACAAAGCAGAAATAAGTACAAGAAGACTGACTCTTCTTACTGTCTATGCTTTGAACCATTCCTGTGACACTAGTTAAAGATTCCGATGCTTCACTCCAGGTTTACTGTATCCCTTGGACCTTCTTATTGACGATGAAACACAGATATTGCATCGGAATCAAATACAAAAGGCACAATGCCGACTTAAGGACAAGAAGACTGACTCTTCTTACTGACTTTGCTTTGAACCATTCCTGTGACACTAGTTATGGATTCCGATGCATCACTTCAGGATTACTGTATCCCTCTGACCTTCTTATTGACGATGAAAAACAGAAATTGCATTCGAATTAAATAGAAGAGACACAATGCCGACTTAAGTACAGGAAGACTGACTCTTCTAACTGTCTATGATTTGAACCATCCCTGTGACACTAGGTATAGATTCCGATGCTTCACTCCAGTTTTACTGTATCCCATGGCCCTTCTTATTGACGATGAAACACAAAAATTGCATCGGATTTAAATACAAAAGGCACAATGCCGACTGAAGTACAAGAAGACTGACTCTCCTTACTGACTAAGATTTGAACCATTCCTGTGACACTAGTTATAAATTCCGATGCTTCACTTCATGTTTACTGTATCCCTTGGACCTTCTTATTGACGATGAAACACAGAAAATGCATCGGAATTAAATACAAAAGGCACAATGCCGACTTAAGTACATGAAGACCGACTCTTCCTACTGACTATGTTTTGAACTATTCCTGTGACACCCGTTATAGATTCCGATGCTTCACTTGAGGTTTACTGTATCCCTTGGACCTTCTTATTGACGATGAAACACAGAAATTGCATCGGAATTAAGTACAAAAGGCACAATGCCGAATTAAGTACAAGAAGACTGACTCTTCTTACTGTCTATGATTTGAACCATTCCTGTGCCACTAGTTACAGATTCCGATGCCTCACTCCAGGTTTACTGTATCCCTTGGACCTTCTTATTGATGATGAAACACAGAAATTGCATCGGAATTAAATACAAAAGGCATAACGCCGACTTAACTACAAGAAGACTAACTCCTCTTACTGACTATGTTTTGAACCATTTCTGTGACTCTAGATATGGACTCCAATGCTTCACTTCAGGTTTACTGTAACCCTCTGACCTCCTTATTGACGATGAAACACAGAAATTGCATCGGAATTAAATACAAAAGGCACAATGCCGAATTGAGTTCAAGAAGACTGACTCCTCTTACTGTCTATTTTTGAACCAGTCCTGTGACACTAGTTATAGACTCCGATGCTTCACTTAAGGTTTACTGTATCCCTTGGACCTTCTTATTGACGATGAAACACAGAAATTGCATCGGAATTAAATACAAAAGGCACAATGCCGACTTAAGTAAAAGAAGTCTAACTCTTCTTAATGTCTATGATTTGAACCATTCCTGTGACACTAGTTATAGATTCCGATGCTTCACTCCAGGTTTACTGTATCCCTTGGACCTTCATATTGACGATGAAACACATAAATTGCATCAGAATTAAATAGAAATTGCACAATGATGACTTATGTACAAGAAGACTGACTCTTCTTACTGTCTATGTTTTGAACCATACCTGTGACACTAGTTATAAATTCTGATGCTTTACTTCAGGTTTACTGTATCGCCCGGCCCTTCTTATTGACGATGAAACACAGAAACTGCATCGTAATTAAATACAAAAGGCACAAAGGTGAATTAAGTACTAGAGGACTGACTCTTCTTACTGTCTATGTTTTGAACCATTCCTGTGACACTAGCTATAGATTCCGATGCTTCACTTCAGGTTTCAGGTTTACTGTACCCCTCTGACCTTCTTATTGACGATGAAACACAGAAATTGCATCGGAATTAAATACAAAAGGCACAATGCCGACTTAAGTACAAGAAGACTGACTCTCCTTACTGACTATGTTTTGAACCATTTCTGTGACACTAGTTAAAATTCCGATGCTTCACTTCAGGTTTACTGTATCCCTTGGACCTTCTTATTGACGATGAAACACAGAAACAGCATCGGGATTAAATACAAAAGGCACAAAGCAGAATCAAGTACAAGAAGACTGACTCTTATTAATGTCTATGTTATGAACCATTCCTGTGACACTCGTTAAACATTCCGATGCATCACATCAGGTTTATTATATCCCTCTGACCTTCTTATTGACGATGAAACACAGAAATTGCATCGGTATTAAATAAAAAAGGCACAATGTCGACGTACGTACAAGAAGACCGACTCATCTTACTGACTATGTTTTGAACCATTCCTGTGACACCCGATATAGATTCCGATGCTTCACTCGAGGTTTACTGTATCCCTTGGACCTTCTTATTGACCATGAAACACAGAAATTGCATCGGAATTAAATACAAAAGGCACAATGCCGACTTAAGGACAAGAAGACTGACTATTCTTACTGACTATGTTTTAAAACATTCCTGTGACACTAGTTATAAATTCCGATGCTTCACTTCAGGTTTACTGTATACCTTGGACGTTCTTATTGACGATGAAACACAGAAATTGCATCGGAAATAAATACAAAATGCACAAAGCAGAATTAAGTACAAGAAGACTGACTCATCTTACTGTCTACGTTTTGAACAATTCCTGTGACACTAGTTATAGATTCCGATGCTTCACTCCAGGTTTACTGTATCCCTTGGACCTTCTTATTGACGATGAAACACAGAAATTGCATCGGAATTAAATACAAAAAGCACAATGCCGACTGAAGGACAAGAAGACTGACACTTCTTACTGACTTTGCTTTGAACCATTCCTGTGACACTAGTTATAGATTCCGATGCTTAACTTCAGGTTTATTGTATCCCTCTGACCATCTTATTGAAGATGAAATACAGAAATTGCATCGGAATTAAATAGAAAAGGCACAATGCAGACTTAAGTACAAGAGGACTGACTCTTCTTACTGACTATGATTAGAACCATTCCTGTGACACTAGTTATAGATTCCGATGCTTCACTTCAGGATTAATGTATCCCACTGACCTTCTTGTTGACGATGAAACACAGAAATTGCATCGGAATTAAATAGAAAATACACAATGCCGACTTAAGTACAAGAAGGCTGACTCTTCTTACTGTCTATGTTTTGAACCATCCCTGTGACACTAGTTATAGATACCGATCCATCACTCCAGGTTTACTGTATCCCTTGGTCCTTCTTATTAACGATGAAACACAGAATTTGCATCGGAATTAAATACAAAAGGCACAATGCCGACCTAAGTATATGAAGACTGACTCTCCTTACTGACTATGTTTTGAACCATTCCTGTGACACTAGTTATTAATTCCGAACCTTCACTTCAGGTTTACTGTATCCCTTGGACCTTCTTATTGACGATGAAACACAGAAAATGCATCAGAATTAAATACAAATGGCACAATGCCCACTTAAGTACATGAAGACCGACTCTTCCTACTGAGTATGATTTGAACCATTCCTGTGACACCCGTTATAGATTCTGATGCTTCACTTGAGGTTTACTGTATCCCTAGGACCTTCTTATTGACGATGAAACACAGAAATTACATCGGAATTAAATACAAAAGGCACAATGCAGAATTAAGTACAAGAAGACTAACTCTTCTTACTGTCTATGTTTTGAACCATTCCTGTGACACTAGTTATAGATTCCGATGCTTCACTCCATGTTTACTGTATCCCTTGGACCTCCTTATTGACGATGAAACACAGAAATTGCATCGGAATTAATTACATAAGGCACAATGCCGACTTAAGGACAAGAAGACTGACTCTTCTTACTGACTATGTTTTGAACCATTCCTGTGACACTAGCTATAGATTCCGATGCTTCACTTCAGGTTAACTGTACCCCTCTGACCTTCTTATTGACGATAAAACACAGAAATTGAATCGGAATTAAATACAAAAGGCACTATGCCGAATTCAGTTCAATAAGACTGACTCTTCTTACTGTCTATTTTTGAACCAGTCCTGTGACACTAGTTATAGACTCCGATGCTTCACTCCAGGTTTACTGTATCCCTTGGACCTTCTTATTGACGATGAAACACAGAAATTGCACCGGAATTAAATACAAAAGGCACAATGCCGACCTAAGTACAAGAAGACTGACTCTCCTTACTGACTATGGTTTGAACCATTCCTGTGACACTAGCTATAAATTCCGATGCTTTACTTCAGGTTTACTGTATCCCTTGGACCTTCATATTGACGATGAAACACAGAAATTGCATCGAAATTAAATATAAAAGGCACAAAGCAGAATTAAGTACAAGAAGACTAACTTTTCTTACTGTCTATGTTTTGAACCATTCCTGTAACACTAGTTATAGATTCCGATGCCTCACTCCAGGTTTACTGTACCCCTTGGACATTCTAATTGACGATGAAACACAGAAATTGCATCGGAATTAATTACAAAAGCCACAATGCCGACTTAAGGACAAGAAGACTGACTCATCTTACTTACTATGTTTTGAACCATTCCATTGACACTAGTTATAGATTACGATACTTCACTGCATGTTTACTGTATCCCTTGGACCTTCGTATTGACGATGAAACACAGAAATTGCATTGGAATTAAGTAGAAAAGGCAGAATGCCGACTTAAGTACAACAAGACTGACTCCTCTTACTGACTATGTTTTGAACCATTCATGTGAAACTAGTAATAGATCCGATGCTTCACTTCAGGTTTACTGTATACCTTGGACCTTCTTATTGACCATGAAACACAGAATTTGCATCGGAATTAAATACAAGAGGCACAATGCCGACATAAGGACAAGAAGACTGACTCTTCTTACTGACTGTGTTTTGAACTATTCCTGTGACACTAGCTATAGATTCCGATGCTTCACTTCAGGTTTACTGTGTCCCTCTGACCTTCTTAATGACGATGAAACAGAGAAATTGCATTGTAATTAAATTCAAAAGGCACAATGCCGACTTAAGAAGAAGAAGACTTACTCTTCTTACTGTCTATGATTAGAAACATACCATTGACACTAGGTATAGATTCCGATGCTTCACTCCAGGTTTACTGTATCCCTTGGACCTTCTTATTGACCATGAAACACACAAATTGCATCGGAATTAAATACAAAAGGCACAATGCCGACTTAAGTACAAGAAGACTAACTCCTCTTACTGACTATGCTTTGAACCATTCCTGTGACACTAGTTATGGATTCCGATGCTTCACTTCAGGTTTACTGTATCCCTCTGACCTTCTTATTGACGATGAAACACAGAAATTGCATCGGAATTAAATACAAAAGGCACAATGCCGAATTAAGTTCAAGAAGACTGACTCTTCTTACTGTCTATTTTTGAACCAGTCCTGTGACACAAGGTATAGACTCCGATGCTTTACTCCAGGTTTACTGTATGCCTCGGTTCTTCTTATTGACGATGAAACACAGAAATTGCATCGGAATTAAATAGAAAAGGCACAATGCCGACTTAAGTACAAGAAGACTGACTCTTCTTACTGTCTATGTTTTGAACAATTCCTGTGACACTAGTTATAGATTCCGATGCTTCACTCCAGGTTTACTGTATCCTTTGGACCTTCTTATTGACGATGAAACACAGAAATAGCATCGGAATTAAATACAAAAGGCACAATGCCGACTGAAGGACAAGAAGACTGACACTTCTTACTGACTTTGTTTTGAACCATTCCTGTGACACTAGTTATAGATTCCGATGCTTCACTTCAGGTTTATTGTATCCCTCTGACCTTCTTATTGACGATGAAACACAGAAATTGCATCGGAATTAAATAGAAAAGGCACAATGCAGACTTAAGTACAAGAGGACTGACTCTTCTTACTGACTATGTTTAGAACCATTCCTGTGACACTAGTTATAGATTCCGATGCTTAACTTCAGGATTACTGTATCCCTCTGACCATCTTATTGACGATGAAACACAGAAATTGCATCGGAATTAATAGAAAAGGCACAATGCCGACTTAAGTACAAGAAGACTGACTCTTCTTACTGACTATGCTTTGAACCATCCCTGTGACACTAGTTATAGTTACCGATGCATCACTCCAGGTTTCCTGTATCACTTGGTCCTTCTTATTAACGATGAAACACAGAATTGGCATCGGAATTAAATACAAAAGGCACAATGCCGACTTAAGTACAAGAAGACTGACTCTCCTTACTGACTATGATTTGAATAATTCCTGTGACACTAGTTATTAATTCCGAACCTTCACTTCAGGTTTACTATATCCCTTGGACCTTCTTATTGACGATGAAACACAGAAAATGCATCGGAATTAAATACAAATGGCACAATGACGACTTAAGTACATGAAGACCGATCTTCCTACTGAATATGATTTGAACCATTCCTGTGACACCTGTTATAGATTCTGTTGCTTCACTTGAGGTTTACTGTATCCCTAGGACCTTCTTATTGACAATGAAACACAGAAATTACATCGGAATTAAATACAAAAGGCACAATGCCGAATTAAGTACAAGAAGACTAACTCATCTTACTGACTATGTTTTGAACCATTCCTGTGACACTAGTCATAGATTCCGATGCTTCACTCCAGGTTTACTGTATCCCTTGGACCTTTATATTGTCGATGAAACACAGAAATTGCACCGGAATTAAATACAAAGGGCACAAAGCAGAATTAAGTACATGAAGACTGACTCTTCTTACTGTCTTTTTTTTGAACCATTCCTGTGACACTAGCTATTGATTCCGATGCTTCACTTCAGGTTTCAGGTTTACTGTACCCCTCTGTCCATCCTATTGACGATGAAACACAGAAATTGCATCGGAATTAAATACAAAAGGCACAATGCCGAATTAAGTACAAGAAGACTGACTCTCCTTACTGACTATGATTTGAACCATTCCTGTGACACTAGCTATAATTTCCGATGCTTTACTTCAGGTTTACTGTATCCCTTGGACCTTCATATTGACGATGAAACACAGAAATTGCATCGAAATTAAATATAAAAGGCACAAAGCAGAATTAAGTACAAGAAGACTAACTCTTCTTACTGTCTATGTTTTGAACCATTCCTGTGACACTAGTTATAGATTCCGATGCTTCACTCCAGGTTTACTGTATCCCTTGGACCGTCTTATTGACGATGAAACACACAAATTGCATCGGAATTAAATAGAAAAGGCACTATGCCGACTTAAGTACAAGAAGACTGACTCTTCTAACTGACTATGTTTTGAACGATTCCTGTGACACTAGTTATAGATCCCGATGCTTCACTTCAGGTTTACTGTATCCCTTGGACCTTCTTATTGACGATGAATCACAAAAATTGCATCGGTATTAAATACAAAAGGCAAAATGCCGAGTGAAGTACACGAAGACTGACTCTACTTACTGTGTATGATTTGAACCATTCCTGTGACATTAGTTAGAGATTCCGGTGCTTCACTCCAGGTTTACTGTATCGCTTGGACCTTCATATTGACGATGAAACACAGAAATTGCATCGGAATTAAATACAAAAGGCACAATGCCGACTTAAGTACAAGAAGACTAACTCCTCTTACTGACTATGTTTTGAACCATTCCTGTGACACTAGTTATGGATTCCTATGCTTCACTTCAGGTTTACTGTTTCCCTCTGACCTTCTTATTGACGATGAAACACAGAAATTGCATCGGAATTAAATACAAAAGGCACAATGCCGAATTAAGTTCAAGAAGACTGACTCTTCTTACTGTCTATTTTTGAACCAGTCCTGTGACACTAGTTATAGACTCCAATGCTTTACTCCAGGTTTACTGTATCCCTCGGTCCTTCTTATTGACGATGAAACACAGAAATTGCATCGGAATTAAATAGAAAAGGCACAATGCCGACTTAAGTACAAGAAGACTGACTCTTCTTACTGTCTATGTTTTGAACAATTCCTGTGACACTAGTTATAGATTCCGATGCTTCACTCCAGGTTTACTGTATCCCTTGGACCTTCTTATTGACGATGAAACACAGAAATTGCATCGGAATTAAATACAAAAGGCACAATGCAGACTGAAGGACAAGAAGACTGACACTTCTTACTGACTTTGTTTTGAACCATTCCTGTGACACTAGTTATAGATTCCGATGCTTGACTTCAGGTTTATTGTATCCCTCTGATCTTCTTATTGACGATGAAACACAGAAATTGCATCGGAATTAAATAGAAAAAGCACAATGCAGACTTAAGTACAAGAGGACTGACTCTTCTTACTGACTAAGTTTAGAACCATTCCTGTGACACTAGTTATAGATTCCGATGCTTCACTTCTGGATTACTGTATCCCTCTGACCTTCTTATTGACGATGAAACATAGAAATTGCATCGGAATTAATAGAAAAGCACAATGCCGACTTAAGTACAAGAAGACTGACTCTTCTTACTGTCTATGTTTTGAACCATCCCTGTGACACTAGTAATAGATACCGATGCATCACTCCAGGTTTAGTGTATCTCTTGGTCCTTCGTATTAACGATGAAACACAGAATTTGCATCGGAATTAAATACAAAAGGCACAATGCCGACATAAGTACATGAAGACTGACTCTCCCTACTGACTATGTTTTGAACCATTCCTTTGACACTTGTTATTAATTCCGAACCATCACTTCAGGTTTACTGTATCCCTTGGACCTTCTTATTGACGATGATACACAGAAAATGCATTGGAATTAAGTACAAATGGCACAATGCCGACTTAAGTACATGAAGACCGACTCTTCCTACTGACAATGATTTGAACCATTCCTGTGACACCCGTTGTAGATTCTGATGCTTCACTTGAGGTTTACTGTATCCCTAGGACCTTCTTATTGACGATGAAACACAGAAATTACATCGGAATTAAATACAAAATGCACAATGCCGAATTATGTACAAGAAGACTAACTCTTCTTACTGTCTATGTTTTGAACCATTCCTGTGACACTAGTTATAGATTTCGATGCTTCACTCCATGTCTACTGTATCCCTTGGACCTTCTTGTTGACGATGAAACACAGAAATTGCATCGGAATTAATTACAAAAGGCACAATGCCGACTTAAGGACAAGAAGACTGACTCTTCTAACTGACTATGTTTTGAACCATTCCTGTGACACTAGCTATAGATTCCGATGCTTCACTTCAGGTTTACTGTATCCCTCTGACCATCTTATTGACGATGTAACACAGAAATTGCATCGGAATTAAATACAAAAGGCACAATGCCGAATTAAGTTCAAGAAGACTGACTCTTCTTACTGTCTATTTTTGAACCAGTCCTGTGACACAAGGTATAGACTCCGATGCTTTACTCCAGGTTTACTGTATGCCTCGGTTCTTCTTATTGACGATGAAACACAGAAATTGCATCGGAATTAAATAGAAAAGGCACAATGCTGACTTAAGTACAAGAAGACTGACTCTTCTTACTGTCTATGTTTTGAACAATTCCTGTGACACTAGTTATAGATTCCGATGCTTCACTCCAGGTTTACTGTATCCTTTGGACCTTCTTATTGACGATGAAACACAGAAATAGCATCGGAATTAAATACAAAAGGCACAATGCCGACTGAAGGACAAGAAGACTGACACTTCTTACTGACTTTGTTTTGAACCATTCCTGTGACACTAGTTATAGATTCCGATGCTTCACTTCAGGTTTATTGTATCCCTCTGACCTTCTTATTGACGATGAAACACAGAAATTGCATCGGAATTAAATAGAAAAGGCACAATGCAGACTTAAGTACAAGAGGACTGACTCTTCTTACTGACTATGTTTAGAACCATTCCTGTGACACTACTTATAGATTCCGATGCTTAACTTCAGGATTACTGTATCCCTCTGACCATCTTATTGACGATGAAACACAGAAATTGCATCGGAATTAATAGAAAAGGCACAATGCCGACTTAAGTACAAGAAGACTGACTCTTCTTACTGACTATGCTTTGAACCATCCCTGTGACACTAGTTATAGTTACCGATGCATCACTCCAGGTTTCCTGTATCACTTGGTCCTTCTTATTAACGATGAAACACAGAATTGGCATCGGAATTAAATACAAAAGGCACAATGCCGACTTAAGTACAAGAAGACTGACTCTCCTTACTGACTATGATTTGAATAATTCCTGTGACACTAGTTATTAATTCCGAACCTTCACTTCAGGTTTACTATATCCCTTGGACCTTCTTATTGACGATGAAACACAGAAAATGCATCGGAATTAAATACAAATGGCACAATGACGACTTAAGTACATGAAGACCGATCTTCCTACTGAATATGATTTGAACCATTCCTGTGACACCTGTTATAGATTCTGTTGCTTCACTTGAGGTTTACTGTATCCCTAGGACCTTCTTATTGACAATGAAACACAGAAATTACATCGGAATTAAATACAAAAGGCACAATGCCGAATTAAGTACAAGAAGACTAACTCAACTTACTGACTATGTTTTGAACCATTCCTGTGACACTAGTCATAGATTCCGATGCTTCACTCCAGGTTTACTGTATCCCTTGGACCTTTATATTGTCGATGAAACACAGAAATTGCACCGGAATTAAATACAAAGGGCACAAAGCAGAATTAAGTACATGAAGACTGACTCTTCTTACTGTCTTTTTTTTGAACCATTCCTGTGACACTAGCTATTGATTCCGATGCTTCACTTCAGGTTTCAGGTTTACTGTACCCCTCTGTCCATCCTATTGACGATGAAACACAGAAATTGCATCGGAATTAAATACAAAAGGCACAATGCCGAATTAAGTACAAGAAGACTGACTCTCCTTACTGACTATGATTTGAACCATTCCTGTGACACTAGCTATAATTTCCGATGCTTTACTTCAGGTTTACTGTATCCCTTGGACCTTCATATTGACGATGAAACACAGAAATTGCATCGAAATTAAATATAAAAGGCACAAAGCAGAATTAAGTACAAGAAGACTAACTCTTCTTACTGTCTATGTTTTGAACCATTCCTGTGACACTAGTTATAGATTCCGATGCTTCACTCCAGGTTTACTGTATCCCTTGGACCGTCTTATTGACGATGAAACACACAAATTGCATCGGAATTAAATAGAAAAGGCACTATGCCGACTTAAGTACAAGAAGACTGACTCTTCTAACTGACTATGTTTTGAACGATTCCTGTGACACTAGTTATAGATCCCGATGCTTCACTTCAGGTTTACTGTATCCCTTGGACCTTCCTATTGACGATGAATCACAAAAATTGCATCGGTATTAAATACAAAAGGCAAAATGCCGAGTGAAGTACACGAAGACTGACTCTACTAACTGTGTATGATTTGAACCATTCCTGTGACATTAGTTAGAGATTCCGGTGCTTCACTCCAGGTTTACTGTATCGCTTGGACCTTCATATTGACGATGAAACACAGAAATTGCATCGGAATTAAATACAAAAGGCACAATGCCGACTTAAGTACAAGAAGACTAACTCCTCTTACTGACTATGTTTTGAACCATTCCTGTGACACTAGTTATGGATTCCTATGCTTCACTTCAGGTTTACTGTTTCCCTCTGACCTTCTTATTGACGATGAAACACAGAAATTGCATCGGAATTAAATACAAAAGGCACAATGCCGAATTAAGTTCAAGAAGACTGACTCTTCTTACTGTCTATTTTTGAACCAGTCCTGTGACACTAGTTATAGACTCCAATGCTTTACTCCAGGTTTACTGTATCCCTCGGTCCTTCTTATTGACGATGAAACACAGAAATTGCATCGGAATTAAATAGAAAAGGCACAATGCCGACTTAAGTACAAGAAGACTGACTCTTCTTACTGTCTATGTTTTGAACAATTCCTGTGACACTAGTTATAGAATCCGATGCTTGACTTCAGGTTTATTGTATCCCTCTGATCTTCTTATTGACGATGAAACACAGAAATTGCATCGGAATTAAATAGAAAAAGCACAATGCAGACTTAAGTACAAGAGGACTGACTCTTCTTACTGACTAAGTTTAGAACCATTCCTGTGACACTAGTTATAGATTCCGATGCTTCACTTCTGGATTACTGTATCCCTCTGACCTTCTTATTGACGATGAAACATAGAAATTGCATCGGAATTAATAGAAAAGCACAATGCCGACTTAAGTACAAGAAGACTGACTCTTCTTACTGTCTATGTTTTGAACCATCCCTGTGACACTAGTAATAGATACCGATGCATCACTCCAGGTTTAGTGTATCTCTTGGTCCTTCGTATTAACGATGAAACACAGAATTTGCATCGGAATTAAATACAAAAGGCACAATGCCGACATAAGTACATGAAGACTGACTCTCCCTACTGACTATGTTTTGAACCATTCCTTTGACACTTGTTATTAATTCCGAACCATCACTTCAGGTTTACTGTATCCCTTGGACCTTCTTATTGACGATGATACACAGAAAATGCATTGGAATTAAGTACAAATGGCACAATGCCGACTTAAGTACATGAAGACCGACTCTTCCTACTGACAATGATTTGAACCATTCCTGTGACACTAGTTATGGATTCCGATGCTTCACTCCATGTTTACTGTATCCCTTGGACCTTCTTGTTGACGATGAAACACAGAAATTGCATCGGAATTAATTACAAAAGGCACAATGCCGACTTAAGGACAAGAAGACTGACTCTTCTAACTGACTATATTTTGAACCATTCCTGTGACACTAGCTATAGATTCCGATGCTTCACTTCAGGTTTACTGTATCCCTCTGACCATCTTATTGACGATGTAACACAGAAATTGCATCGGAATTAAATAGAAAACGCACAATGCCGAATTAAGTTCAAGAAGACTGACTCTTCTTACTGTCGATTTTTGAACCAGTCCTGTGACACTAGTAATAGACTCCGATGCTTCACTCCAGGTTTACTGTATCCCTTGGACCCTCTTATTGACGATGAAATACAGAAATTGCACCGGAATTAAATACAAAAGGCACAATGCCGACTTAAGTAAAAGAAGTCTGACTCTTCTTACTGTCTATGATTTGAACCATTCCTGTGACACTAGTTATAGATTCCGATGCTTCACTCCAGGTTTACTGTATCCCTTGGACCTTCATATTGACGATGAAACACAGACATTGCATCAGAAATAAATAGAAAAAGCGCAATGATGACTTAAGTACAATAAGACTGACTATTCTTACTGACTATGTTTTGAACCATTCCTGTGACACTAGTTATAGATTCCGATGCTTCACTTCAGGATTACTGTATCCCAGTGACCTTCTTATTGACGATGAAGCACAGAAATTGCATCGGAGTTAAATACAAAAGGCACAATGCCGACTTAAGTACAAGAAGACTAACTCCTCTTACTGACTATGTTTTGAACCATTCCTGTGACAGTAGTTATGGATTCCGATGCTTCACTTCAGGTTTACTGTTTCCCTCTGACCTTCTTATTGACAATGAAACACAGAAATTGCATCGGAATTAAATACAAAAGGCACAATGCCGAATTAAGTTCAAGAAGACTGACTCTTCTTACTGTCTATTTTTGAACCAGTCCTGTGACACTAGTTATAGACTCCAATGCTTTACTCCAGGTTTTCTGTATCCCTCGGTCCTTCTTATTGACGATGAAACACAGAAATTGCATCGGAATTAAATAGAAAAGGCACAATGCCGACTTAAGTACAAGAAGACTGACTCTTCTTACTGTCTATGTTTTGCACAATTCCTGTGACACTAGTTATAGATTCCGATGCTTCACTCCAGGTTTACTGTATCCCTTGGACCTTCTTATTGACGATGAAACACAGAAATTGCATCGGAATTAAATACAAAAGGCACAATGCCGACTGAAGGACAAGAAGACTGACACTTCTTACTGACTTTGTTTTGAACCTTTCCTGTGACACTAGTTATAGATTCCGATGCTCCACTTCAGGTTTATTGTATCCCTCTGATCTTCTTATTGACGATGAAACACGGAAATTGCATCGGAATTAAATAGAAAAAGCACAATGCAGACTTAAGTACAAGAGGACTGACTCTTCTTACTGACTATGTTTAGAACCATTCCTGTGACACTAGTTATAGATTCCGATGCTTCACTTCAGGATTACTGTATCCCTCTGACCTTCTTATTGACGATGAAACATAGAAATTGCATCGGAATTAATAGAAAAGCACAATGCCGACTTAAGTACAAGAAGACTGACTCTTCTTACTGTCTATATTTTGAACCATCCCTGTGACACTAGTTATAGATACCGATGCATCACTCCAGGTTTAGTGTATCCCTTGGTCCTTCGTATTAACGATGAAACACAGAATTTGCATCGGAATTAAATACAAAAGGCACAATGCCGACATAAGTACAAGAAGACTGACTCTCCTTACTGACTATGTTTTGAACCATTCCTTTGACACTTGTTATTAATTCCGAACCTTCACTTCAGGTTTACTGTATCCCTTGGACCTTCTTATTGACGATGATACACAGAAAATGCATCGGAATTAAATACAAATGCCACAATGCCGATTTAAGTACATGAAGACCGACTCTTCCTACTGACTATGATTTGAACCATTCCTGTGACATCCGTTGTAGATTCTGATGCTTCACTTGAGGTTTACTGTATCCCTAGGACCTTCTTATTGACGATGAAACACAGAAATTACATCGGAATTAAATACAAAAGGCACAATGCCGAATTAAGTACAAGAAGACTAACTCTTCTTCCTGTCTATGCTTTGAACCATTCCTGTGACACTAGTTATAGATTTCGATGCTTCACTCCAAGTTTACTGTATCCCTTGGACCTTCTTGTTGACGATGAAACACAGAAATTGCATCGGAATTAATTACATAAGGCACAATGCCGACTTAAGGACAAGAAGACTGACTCTTCTAACTGACTATGTTTTGAACCATTCCTGTGACACTAGCTATAGATTCCGATGCTTCACTTCAGGTTTACTGTATCCCTCTGACCATCTTATTGACGATGTAACACAGAAATTGCATCGTAATTAAATAGAAAAGGCACAATGCCGAATTAAGTTCAAGAAGACTGACTCTTCTTACTGTCTATTTTTGAACCAGTCCTGTGACACTAGTAATAGACTCCGATGCTTCACTCCAGGTTTACTGTATCCCTTGGACCTTCTTATTGACGATGAAACACAGAAATTGCACCGGAATTAAATACAAAAGGCACAATGCCGACTTAAGTAAAAGAAGTCTGACTCTTCTTACTGTCTATGATTTGAACCATTCCTGTGACACTAGTTATAGATTCCGATGCTTCACTCCAGGTTTACTGTATCCCTTGGACCTTCATATTGACGATGAAACACAGAAATTGCATCAGAAATAAATAGAAAAAGCGCAATGGTGACTTAAGTACAATAAGACTGACTATTCTTACTGACTATGTTTTGAACCATTCCTGTGACACTAGTTATAGATTCCGATGCTTCACTTCAGGATTACTGTAACCCAGTGACCTTCTTATTGACGATGAAGCACAGAAATTGCATCGGAGTTAAATACAAAAGGCACAATGCCGACTTAAGTACAAGAAGACTAACTAGTCTTACTGACTATGTTTTGAACCATTCCTGTGACACTAGTTATGGATTCCGATGCTTCACTTCAGGTTTACTGTTTCCCTCTGACCTTCTTATTGACGATGAAACACAGAAATTGCATCGGAATTAAATACAAAAGGCACAATGCCGAATTAAGTTCAAGAAGACTGACTCTTCTTACTGTCTATTTTTGAACCAGTCCTGTGACACAAGTTATAGACTCCGATGCTTTACTCCAGGTTTACTGTATCCCTCGGTCCTTCTTATTGACGATGAAACACAGAAATTGCATCGGAATTAAATAGAAACGGCACAATGCCGACTTAAGTACAAGAAGACTGACACTTCTTACTGTCTATGTTTTGAACAATTCCTGTGACACTAGTTATAGATTCCGATGCTTCACTCCAGGTTTACTGTATCCCTTGGACCTTCTTATTGACGATGAAACACAGAAATTGCATCGGAATTAAATACAAAAGGCACAATGCCGACTGAAGTACAAGAAGACAGACACTTCTTAGTGACTTTGTTTTGAACCATTCCTGTGACACTAGTTATAGATTCCGATGCTTCACTTCAGGTTTATTGTATCCCTCTGATCTTCTTATTGACGATGAAACACAGAAATTGCATCGGCATTAAATAGAAAAAGCACAATGCAGACTTAAGTACAAGAGGACTGACTCTTCTTACTGACTATGCTTAGAACCATTCCTGTGACACTAGTTATAGATTCCGATGCTTCACTTCAGGATTACTGTATCCCTCTGACCTTCTTATTGACGATGAAACATAGAAATTGCATCGGAATTAATAGAAAAGGCACAATGCCGACTTAAGTACAAGAAGACTGACTCTTCTTACTGTCTATGTTTTGAACCATCCCTGTGACACTAGTTATAGATACCGATGCATCACTCCGGGTTTAGTGTATCCCTTGGTCCTTCGTATTAACAATGAAACACAGAATTTGCATCGGAATTAAATACAAAAGGCACAATGCCGACATAAGTACAAGAAGACTGACTCTCCTTACTGACTATGTTTTGAACCATTCCTTTGACACTTGTTATTAATTCCGAACCTTCACTTCAGGTTTACTGTATCCCTTGGACCTTCTTATTGACGATGATACACAGAAAATGCATCGGAATTAAATACAAATGGCACAATGCCGACTTAAGTACATGAAGACCGACTCTTCCTACTGACTATGATTTGAACCATTTCTGTGACACCCGTTGTAGATTCTGATGCTTCACTTGAGGTTTACTGTATCCCTAGGACCTTCTTATTGACGATGAAGCACAGAAATTACATCGGAATTAAATACAAAAGGCACAATGCCGAATTAAGTACAAGAAGACTAACTCTTCTTACTGTCTATGTTTTGAACCATTCCTGTGACACTAGTTATAGATTTCGATGCTTCACTCCATGTTTACTGTATCCCTTGGACATTCTTGTTGACGATGAAACACAGAAATTGAATCGGAATTAATTACATAAGGCACAATGCCGACTTAAGGACAAGAAGACTGACTCTTCTAACTGACTATGTTTTGAACCATTCCTGTGACACTAGCTATAGATTCCGATGCTTCACTTCAGGTTTACTGTATCCCTCTGACCATCTTATTGACGATGTAACACAGAAATTGCATCGGAATTAAATAGAAAAGGCACAATGCCGAATTAAGTTCAAGAAGACTGACTCTTCTTACTGTCTATTTTTGAACCAGTCCTGTGACACTAGTAATAGACTCCGATGCTTCACTCCAGGTTTACTGTATCCCTTGGACCTTCTTATTGACGATGAAACACAGAAATTGCACCGGAATTAAATACAAAAGGCACAATGCCGACTTAAGTAAAAGAAGTCTGACTCTTCTTACTGTCTATGATTTGAACCATTCCTGTGACACTAGTTATAGATTCCGATGCTTCACTCCAGGTTTACTGTATCCCTTGGACCTTCATATTGACGATGAAACACAGAAATTGCATCAGAAAGAAATAGAAAAAGCGCAATGATGACTTAAGTACAATAAGACTGACTATTCTTACTGACTATGTTTTGAACCATTCCTGTGACATTAGTTATAGATTCCGATGCTTCACTTCAGGATTACTGTATCCCAGTGACCTTCTTATTGACGATGAAGCACAGAAATTGCATCGGAGTTAAATACAAAAGGCACAATGCCGACTTAAGTACAAGAAGACTGACTCTTCTTACTGTCTATGTTTTGAACCATTCCTGTGACACTAGTTATAAATTCCGATGCTTCACTTCAGGTTTACTGTATCCCTTGGACCTTCTTATTGACGATGAAACACAGAAATTCCATCGGAATTAAATACAAAGGGCACAAAGCAGAATTAAGTACAAGAAGACTGACTCTTCTTACTGTCTTTCTTTTGAACCATTCCTGTGACACTAGCTATTGATTCCGATCCTTCACTTCGGGTTTCAGGTTTACTGTACCCCTCTGTCTTTCTTATTGACGATGAAACACAGAAATTGCATCGGAATTAAATACAAATGGCACAATGCCGACTAAAGTACAAGAAGACTGACTCTCCTTACTGACTATTGTTTGAACCATTCCTGTGACACTAGCTATAAATTCCGATGCTTTACTTCAGGTTAACTGTATCCCTTGGAGCTTCATATTGACAATGAAACACAGAAATTGCTTCGGAATTAAATTGAAAAGGCACAATGTCGTCGTAAGTACAAGAAGACTGACTCTTCTTACTGCCTATGCTTTGAACCATTCCTGTGACATTAGTCATAGATTCCGGTGCTTCACTCCAGGGTTACTATATCCCTTGGATCTTCTTATTGACGATGAAACACAGAAATTGCATCGGAATTAAATAGAAAATGGCACAATGCCGACTTAAGTACAAGAAGACTGACTCTTCTTACTGACTATGTTTTGAACCATTCCTTTGACACTAGTTATAGATTACGATGCTTCACTCAATGTTTACTGTATCCCTTGGACCTTCGTATTGACGATGAAACACAGAAATTACATCGGAATTAAATAGAAAAGGCACAATGCCGACTTAAGTACAACAAGACTGACTCTTGTTACTGACTATGTTTTGAACCATTCCTGTGCCACTAGTAATAGATCCGATGCTTCACTTCAGGTTTACTGTATACCTTGGACCTTCTTATTGACCATGAAACACAGAAATTGCATCGGAATTAAATACAAAAGGCACAATGCCGACATAAGGACAAGAAGACTGACTCTTCTTACTGTCTATGTTTTGAATCATACCATTGACACTAGGTATAGATTCCAATGCTTCACTCCAGGTTTACTGAATTCCTTGGACCTTCTTATTGAAGATGAAACACACAAATTGCATCGGAATTAAATAGAAAAGGCACTATGCTGACTTAAGTACAAGAAGACTGACTCTTCTAACTGACTATGTTTTGAACGAATCCTGTGACACTAGTTATAGATCCCGATGCTTCACTTCAGGTTTACTGTATCCCTTGGACCTTCGTATTGACGATGAATCACAAAATTTGCATCGGAATTAAATACAAAGGCAAAATGCCGACTGAAGTACACGAAGACTGACTCTTCTTACTGTCTATGATTTGAACCATTCCTGTGACACTAGTTACAGATTCCGATGCTTCACTCCAGGTTTACTGTATCGCTTTGACCTTCTTATTGACGATGAAACACAGAAATTGCATCGGAATTAAATACTAAAGGCACAATGCCGACTTAAGTACAAGAAGACAAACTCCTCTTACTGACTATGTTTTGAACCATTCCTGTGACACTACTTATGGATTCCGATGCTTCACTTCAGGTTTACTGTATCCCTCTGACCTTCTTATTGACGATGAAACACAGAAATTGCATCGGAATGAAATACAAAAGGCACAATGCCGAATTAAGTTCAAGAAGACTGACTCTTCTTACTGTCTATTTTTGAACCAGTCCTGTGACACGAGTTATAGACTCCGATGCTTTACTCCAGGTTTACTGTATCCCTCGGTCCTTCTTATTGACGATGAGACACAGAAATTGCATCGGAATTAAATAGAAAAGGCACAATGCCGACTTAAGTACAAGAAGACTGACTCTTCTTACTGACTATGTTTTGAACCATTCCTGTGACACTAGTTATAAATTCCGATGCTTCAATTCAGATTTACTGTATCCCTTCTACCTTCTTATTGACGATGAAACACAGAAAATACATCGGAATTAAATACAAATGGCACAGTGGAGAATTAAGTACAAAAAGACTGACTCTTCTTACTGTTTATGTTTTGAACCATTCCCGTGACACTAGTTATAGATTCCGATGCTTCACTCCAGGTTTACTGTATCCCTTGGACCTTGTTATTGACGATGAAACACAGAAACTGCATCGGAATTAAATAGAAAAGGCTTAATGCCGAATTAAGTACAAGAAGACTGACTCTTATTACTGTCTATTTTTGAACCATTCCTGTGACACTAGTTATAGATTCCGATGCTTCACTCCAGGTTTACTGTATCCCTTAGACCTTCTTATTGCTGATGAAACACAGAAATTGCATTGGAATTAAATACAAAAGGCACAATGCCGACTTAAGGACAAGAAGTCTGACTCTTCTTACTGACTATGTTTTTAAACATTCCTGTGACACTAGCTATAGATTCCGATGCTTCACTTCAGGTTTACTGTACCCCTCTGACCCTCTTATTGACGATGAAACACAGAAATTGCATCGGAATTAAATACAAATGCACAATGCGGACTTAAGTACAAGAAGACTGACTCTTCTTACTGTCTATGTTTTGAACCATTCCATTGACACTAGTTATAGATTCCGATGCTTCACTCAAGGTTTACTGTATCCCTTGGACCTTGTTATTGACGATGAAACACAGAAATTGCATCGGAGTTAAATGGAAAAGGTACAATGCCGACTTAAGTACAACAAGACTGACTCTTCTTACTGACTATGTTTGAACCATTCCTGTGACACTAGTTATAGATTCCGATGGTTCACGTCAGGTTTACTGTATCCCTTGGACCTGTTTATTTACGATGAAACACAGAAATTGCATCGGAATTAAATACAAAAAGCAAAATGCCGACTTAAGTACACGAAGACTGACTCTTCTTACTGTCTACGCTTTGAACCATTCCTGTGACACTAGTTATAGATTCCGATGCTACACTCCAGGTTTACTGTATTCCTTGGACCTTCTTATTGACGATGAAACACAGAAATTGAATCGGAATTAAATACAAAAGGCACAATGCCGACTTAAGGACAAGAAGACCGACTCTTCTTACTGACTTTGCTTTGAACCATTCCTGTGACACTAGTTATGGATTCCGATGCCTCACTTCAGGTTTACTGTATCCCTCTGAACTTCTTATTGACGATGAAACACAGAAATTGCATCGGAATTAAATACAAAAGGCACAATGCCGAATTAAGTACAAGAAGACTGACTCTTATTACTGTCTTTTTTGAACCAGTCCTGTGACACTAGTTATAGACTCCGATGCTACACTTCATGTTTACTGTATCCCTTGGACCTTCTTATTGACGATGAAACACAGAAATTGCATCGGAATTAAATACAAAAGGGACAGTGCAGAATTAAGTACAAGGAGACTGACTCTTCTTACTGGCTATGTTTTGAACCATTCCTGTGACACTAGTTATAGATTCCGATGCTTCACTCCAGGTTTACTGTATCCCTTGGACCTTCTTATTGATGATGAAACACAGAAATTGCATCGGAATTAAATACAAAAGGCACAATGCCGACTTAAGGACAGGAAGTCTGACTCTTCTTACTGACTATGTTTTTAACCATTCCTGTGACGCTAGCTATAGATTCCGATGCCTCACTTCAGGTTTACTGTATCCCTCTGTTCTTCTTATTGACGATGAAACACAGAAATCGCATCGGAATTAAATACAAAAGGCACAATGCCGACTTAAGTAAAAGAAGTCTGACGCTTCTTACTGTCTATGATTTGAACCATTCCTGTGACACTAGTTATAGATTCCGATGCTTCACTCCAGGTTTACTGTATCCCTCAGACCTTCTTATTGACGATGAAACACAGAAATTGCATCGGAATTGAATACAAAATACACAAAGCAGAATTAAGTACAAGAAGACTGACTCTTCTTACTGTCTATGTTTTGAACCATTCCTGTGACACTAGCTATAGATTCCGATGCTTCACTTCAGGTTTCAGATTTACTGTACCCCTCTGACCTTCTTATTGACGATGAAACACAGAAATTGCATCGGAATTAAATACAAAAGGCACAATGCCGACTTAAGTACAAGAAGACTGCCTCTCCTTACTGACTATGTTTTGAACCATTCCTGTGACACTAGTTATAAATTCCGATGCTTCACTTCAGGTTTACCGTATCCCTTGGACCTTCTTATTGACGATGAAACACAGAAATTGCATCGGAATTAAATACAAAAGGCACAAAGCAGAATTAAGTACAAGAAGACTGACTCTTATTACTGTCTATGTTTTGAACCACTCCTGTGACACTAGTTATAGATTCCGATGCTTCACTCCAGGTTTACTGTATCTCTTAGAGCTTCTTATTGACGATGAGACACAGACATTGCATCGGAATTAATTACAAAAGTCACAATGCCGACTTAAGGACAAGAAGACTGACTCTTCTTACTGTCTATGTTTTGAACCATTCCTGTGACACTAGTTATAGATTCCGTTGCTTCACTTCAGGTTTACTGTATCCCTTGGACCTTCTTATTGACGATGGAACACAGAAAATACATCGGAATTAAATACAAAAGGCACAATGCCGACTTAAGGGCAAAAAGACTGACTCTTCTTACTGACTATGTTTTGAACCATTCCTGTGACACTAGCTATAGATTCCGATGCTTCACTTCAGGTTTACTGTATCCCTCTGACCTTCTTAATGACGATGAAACACAGAAATTGCATCGTAATTAAATACAAAAGGCACAATGCCGACATAAGTACATGAAGACCGACTCTTCCTACTGACTATGTTTTGAACCATTCCTGTGACACCCGTTATAGATTCCGATGCTTCACTTGAGGTTTACTGTATAACTCTGACCTTCTTCTTGACGATGAAACGCAGAAAATGCATCGGAATTAAATACAAAAGGCACAATGCCGAATTAAGTACAAGAAGACTGACTCTTATTACTGTCTATTTTTGAACCATTCCTGTGACACTAGTTATAGATTCCGATGCTTCACTCCAGGTTTACTGTATCCCTTGGACCTTCTTATTGCTGATGAAACACAGAAATTGCATTGGAATTAAATGCAAAAGGCACAATGCCGACTTTTGGACAAGAAGTCTGACTCTTCTTACTGACTATGTTTTTAACCATTCCTGTGACACTAGTTATAGATTCCGCTGCTTCACCTCAGGTTTACTGTATCCTTTGGACCTGTTTATTGAAGATGAAACACAGAAATTGCATCGGAAGTAAATACAAAAGGCAAAATGCCGACTTAAGTACACGAAGACTGACTCTTCTTACTGTCTACGTTTTGAACCATTCCTGTGACACTTGTTATAGATTCCGATGCTACACTCTAGGTTTACTGTATCCCTTCGTCCTTCTTATTGACGATGAAACGCAGAAATTGCATCGGAATTAAATAGAAAAGGCACAATGCCGACGTAAGTACAAGAAGACTGACTCTTCTTACTGACTATGTTTTGAACCATTCCTGTGACACTAGTTATAAATTCCGATGCTTCACTTCATGTTTACTGTATCCCTTGGACCTTCTTATTGACGACGAAACACAGAAATTGCATCGGAATTAAATACAAAAGGCACAGTGCAAAATTAAGGACAAGGAGACTGACTCTTCTTACTGTCTATGTTTTGAACCATTCCTGTGACACTAGTTATTGATTCCGATGCTTCACTCCAGGTTTACTGTATCCCTTGGACCTTCTTATTGATGATGAAACACAAGAATTGCATCAGAATTAAATACAACAGGCACAATGCCGACTTAAGGACAAGAAGTCCGACTCTTCTTACTGACTATGTTTGAACCATTCCTGTTACACTAGCTACAGATTCCGATGCTTCACTTCATATTTACTGTACCTCTCTGACCTTGTTATTGACGATGAAACACAGAAATTGCATGGGAATTAAATACAAAAGGCACAATGCCGACTTAAGTACAAGAAGACTGACTCTTCTTACTGTCTATGTTTTGAACCATTCCATTGACACTAGTTATAGATTCCGATGCTTCACTCCAGGTTTATTGTATCCCTTGGACCTTGTTATTGACGATGAAACACAGAAATTGCATCGAAATTAAATAGAAAAGGTACAATGCCGACTTTAGTACAAGAAGACTGACTCTTCTTACTGACTATGATTAGAACCATTCCTGTGACACTAGCTATAGATTCCGATGCTTCACTTCAGGTTTACTGTATCCCTCTGACCTTCTTAATGACGATGAAACACACAAATTGCATCGGAATTATATACAAAAGGCACAATGCCGACTAAAGTACAAGAAGTCTGACTCTTCTTACTGTCTATGTTTTGAACCATACCATTGACACTAGTTATAGATTCCGATGCTTCATTAGAGGTTTACTGTATCCCTTGGACCTTCTTATTGACGATGAAACACAGAAATTGCATCGGAATTAAATAAAAAAGGTACAATGCCGACTTATGTACAAGAAGACTGACTCTTCTTACTGACTATGTTTGAACCATTCCTGTGACACTAGTTATAGATTCCGATGCTTCACCTCAGGTTTACTGTATCCCTTGGACCTTTTTAATTACGATGAAACTCAGAAATTGCATCGGAATTAAATACAAAAGGCAAAATGCCGACTGACGTACACGAAGACTGACTCTTCTTACTGTCTATGATTTGAACCATTCCTGTGACACTAGTTACAGATTTCGATGCTTCACTTCAGGATTACTGTATCCCTCTGACCTTATTGACGATGAAACACAGAAATTGCATCGGAATTAAAAAGAAATGTCACAAGGCCGACCTAAGTACAAAAAGACTGACTCTTCTTACTGACTATGTTTTGAACCATTCCTGTGACACTAGCTATAGATTCCAATGCTTCACTTCAGGTTTACAGTATCCCTCTGACCTTCTTAATGACGATGAAACACAGAAATTGCATCGTAATTAAATAGAAAAGGCACAATGCCGACTTAAGTACAAGAAGACTGACTATTCTTACTGTATATGTTTTGAACCACACCATTGACACTAGTTATAGATTCCGATGCTTCACTCCAGGTTTACTGTATCCCTTGGACCTTCTTATTGACGATGAAACACACAAATTGCATCGGAATTAAATAGCAAAGGCACTATGCCGACTTAAGTACAGGAACACTGACTCTTCTAACTGACTATGATTTGAACGATTCCTGTGACACCAGTTATAGATTCCGATGCTTCACTTCAGGATTACTGTATCCCTTGGACCTTCTTTTTGACGATGAAAAACAGAAATTGCATCGGAATTAAATACAAAAGGCACAGTGCAAAATTAAGTACAAGGAGACTGACTCTTCTTACAGTCTATGTTTTGAACCATTCCTGTGACACTAGTTATAGATTCCGATGCTTCAGTCCAAGTTTACTGTATCCGTTGGACCTTCTTATTGATGATGAAACACAGAAATTGCATCGGAATTAAATACAAAAGGCACAATGCCGACTTAAGGACAAGAAGTCTGACTCTTCTTACTGACTATGTTTTGAACCATTCCTGTGACACTATCTATAGATTCCGATGCTTCACTTCAGCTTAACTGTACCCCTCTGACCTTCTTAGTGACGATGAAACACAGAAATTGCATCGGAATTAAATACAAAAGGCACAATGCCAACTTAAGTACAAGAAGACTAATTCATATTACTGCCTATGTTTTTAACCATTCCAATGACACTAGTTATAGATTCCGATGCTTCACTCCAGGTTTACTGTATCTCATGGACCTTGTCATTGACGATGAAACACAGATATTGCATCGAAATTGAATAGAGAAGGTACAATTCCGACTTAAGTACAAGAAGACTGACTCTTTTTACTGCCTATGTTTGAACCATTCCTGTGACACTAGTTATAAATTCCGATGCTTCACCTCAGGTTTACTGTATCCATTGGACCTTCTTATTGACGATGAAACACAGAAATTAAATCGGAATTAAACACAAAAGGCAAAATGCCGACTTAAGTACACGAAGACTGACTATTCTTACTGTCTATGTTTTGAACCATTCCTCCAAAACTAGTTATAGATTCCGATCCTACACTCCAGGTTTACTGTATCCCTTGGACCTTCTTGTTGACGATGAAACACAGAAACTGCATCGGAATTAAATACAAAACGCACAATGCCGAATTAAGGACAAGAAGACTGGCTCTTCTTACTGACTTTGTTTTGAACCATTCCTGTGACTAGTTATAGATTCCGATGCTTCACTTTAGGATTAGTGTATCCCTCTGCCCTTCTTATTGACGATGAAACACAGAAATTGCATCGGAATTAAATAGAAAAGGCACAATGCCGACTTAAGTACAAGAAGACTGACTCTTCTTACTGTCTATGTTTTGAACCATACCATTGACACTAGTTATAGATTCCGATGCTTCACTCCAGGTTTACTGTATCCCTTGGACCTTCTTATTGACGATGAAACACACAAATTGCATCGCAAATAAATAGAAAAGGCACTATGCCGACTTAAGTACAAGAAGACTAACTCTTCTTACTGACTATGTTTTGAACCATTCCTGTGACGCTAGTTATGGATTCCGATGCTTCACTTCAGGTTTACTGTATCCCTCTGACCTTCTTATTGACGATGAAACACAGAAATTGCATCGGATTTAAATACAAAAGGCACAATCCCGAACTAGGTTCAAGAAGACTGACTCTTATTACTCTCTATATTTGAACCAGTCCTGTGACACTAGTTATAGACTCCGATGCTTCACTCCAGGTTTACTGTATTCCTTGGTCCTTCTTATTGACGATGAAACACAGAAATTGCATCGGAATTAAATAGAAAAGGCACAATGCAAACTTAAGTACTAGAAGACTGACATTCTTACTGACTATGTTTTGAACCATTCCTGTGACACTAGTTATAAATTCCGATGCTTCACTTCATGTTTACTGTATCCCTTGGACTTTCTTAGTGACGATGAAACACAGAAATTGCATCGGAATTAAATACAAAAAGCACAGTGCAAAATTAAGTACAAGGAGACTGACTCTTCTTACTGGCTATGTTTTGAACCATTCCTGTGACACTAGTTATAGATTCCGATGCTTCACTCCAGGTTTACTGTATCCCTTGCACCTTCTTATTGATGATGAAACACAAGAATTGCATCGGAATTAAATTCAAAAGGCACAATGCCGACTTAAATACAAGAAGTCTGACACTTCTTACTGACTATATTTTGAACCATTCCTGTGACACTAGCTATAGATTCCGATGCTTCATTTCAGGTTAACTGTACCCCTCTGACCTTCTTAATGACGATGAAACACAGAAATTGCATCGTAATTAAATACAAAAGGCACAATGCCGACTTAAGTACAAGATGACTGACTCTTCTTACTGACTATGTTTTGAACGATTCCTGTGACACCAGTTATAGATCCCGATGCTTCACTTCAGGTTTACTGTATCCCTTGGACCTTCTTCTAGACGATGAAACACAAAAATTGCATCGGAATTAAATACAAAAGGCAAAATGCCGACTGAAGTACACGAAGACTGACTCTTCTTACTGTCTGTGATTTGAACCATTCCTGTGACACTAGCTACAGATTCCGATGCATCACTCCAGGTTTACTGTATCCCTTGGACCTTCTTATTGACGATGAAACACAGAAATTGCATCGGAATTCAATACAAAATTCACAATGCCGACATAAGTACAAGAAGACTAACTCTTCTTACTGACTATGATTTGAACCATTCCTGTGACACTAGTTATGGATTCCGATGCTCCACTTCAGGTTTACTGTATCCCTCTGACCTTATTGACGATGAAACACAGAAATTGCATCGGAATTAAAAAGAAATGTCACAAGGCCGACCTAAGTACAAAAAGACTGACTCTTCTTACTGACTATGTTTTGAACCATTCCTGTGACACTAGCTATAGATTCCAATGCTTCACTTCAGGTTTACAGTATCCCTCTGACCTTCTTAATGACGATGAAACACAGAAATTGCATCGTAATTAAATAGAAAAGGCACAATGCCGACTTAAGTACAAGAAGACTGACTATTCTTACTGTATATGTTTTGAACCACACCATTGACACTAGTTATAGATTCCGATGCTTCACTCCAGGTTTACTGTATCCCTTGGACCTTCTTATTGACGATGAAACACACAAATTGCATCGGAATTAAATAGCAAAGGCACTATGCCGACTTAAGTACAGGAACACTGACTCTTCTAACTGACTATGATTTGAACGATTCCTGTGACACCAGTTATAGATTCCGATGCTTCACTTCAGGATTACTGTATCCCTTGGACCTTCTTTTTGACGATGAAAAACAGAAATTGCATCGGAATTAAATACAAAAGGCACAGTGCAAAATTAAGTACAAGGAGACTGACTCTTCTTACAGTCTATGTTTTGAACCATTCCTGTGACACTAGTTATAGATTCCGATGCTTCAGTCCAAGTTTACTGTATCCGTTGGACCTTCTTATTGATGATGAAACACAGAAATTGCATCGGAATTAAATACAAAAGGCACAATGCCGACTTAAGGACAAGAAGTCTGACTCTTCTTACTGACTATGTTTTGAACCATTCCTGTGACACTATCTATAGATTCCGATGCTTCACTTCAGCTTAACTGTACCCCTCTGACCTTCTTAGTGACGATGAAACACAGAAATTGCATCGGAATTAAATACAAAAGGCACAATGCCAACTTAAGTACAAGAAGACTAATTCATATTACTGCCTATGTTTTTAACCATTCCAATGACACTAGTTATAGATTCCGATGCTTCACTCCAGGTTTACTGTATCTCATGGACCTTGTCATTGACGATGAAACACAGATATTGCATCGAAATTGAATAGAGAAGGTACAATTCCGACTTAAGTACAAGAAGACTGACTCTTTTTACTGACTATGTTTGAACCATTCCTGTGACACTAGTTATAAATTCCGATGCTTCACCTCAGGTTTACTGTATCCATTGGACCTTCTTATTGACGATGAAACACAGAAATTAAATCGGAATTAAACACAAAAGGCAAAATGCCGACTTAAGTACACGAAGACTGACTATTCTTACTGTCTATGTTTTGAACCATTCCTCCAAAACTAGTTATAGATTCCGATCCTACACTCCAGGTTTACTGTATCCCTTGGACCTTCTTGTTGACGATGAAACACAGAAACTGCATCGGAATTAAATACAAAACGCACAATGCCGAATTAAGGACAAGAAGACTGGCTCTTCTTACTGACTTTGTTTTGAACCATTCCTGTGACTAGTTATAGATTCCGATGCTTCACTTTAGGATTAGTGTATCCCTCTGCCCTTCTTATTGACGATGAAACACAGAAATTGCATCGGAATTAAATAGAAAAGGCACAATGCCGACTTAAGTACAAGAAGACTGACTCTTCTTACTGTCTATGTTTTGAACCATACCATTGACACTAGTTATAGATTCCGATGCTTCACTCCAGGTTTACTGTATCCCTTGGACCTTCTTATTGACGATGAAACACACAAATTGCATCGCAAATAAATAGAAAAGGCACTATGCCGACTTAAGTACAAGAAGACTAACTCTTCTTACTGACTATGTTTTGAACCATTCCTGTGACGCTAGTTATGGATTCCGATGCTTCACTTCAGGTTTACTGTATCCCTCTGACCTTCTTATTGACGATGAAACACAGAAATTGCATCGGATTTAAATACAAAAGGCACAATCCCGAACTAGGTTCAAGAAGACTGACTCTTATTACTCTCTATAATTGAACCAGTCCTGTGACACTAGTTATAGACTCCGATGCTTCACTCCAGGTTTACTGTATCCCTTGGTCCTTCTTATTGACGATGAAACACAGAAATTGCATCGGAATTAAATAGAAAAGGCACAATGCAAACTTAAGTACTAGAAGACTGACATTCTTACTGACTATGTTTTGAACCATTCCTGTGACACTAGTTATAAATTCCGATGCTTCACTTCATGTTTACTGTATCCCTTGGACTTTCTTAGTGACGATGAAACACAGAAATTGCATCGGAATTAAATACAAAAAGCACAGTGCAAAATTAAGTACAAGGAGACTGACTCTTCTTACTGGCTATGTTTTGAACCATTCCTGTGACACTAGTTATAGATTCCGATGCTTCACTCCAGGTTTACTGTATCCCTTGCACCTTCTTATTGATGATGAAACACAAGAATTGCATCGGAATTAAATTCAAAAGGCACAATGCCGACTTAAATACAAGAAGTCTGACACTTCTTACTGACTATATTTTGAACCATTCCTGTGACACTAGCTATAGATTCCGATGCTTCATTTCAGGTTAACTGTACCCCTCTGACCTTCTTAATGACGATGAAACACAGAAATTGCATCGTAATTAAATACAAAAGGCACAATGCCGACTTAAGTACAAGATGACTGACTCTTCTTACTGACTATGTTTTGAACGATTCCTGTGACACCAGTTATAGATCCCGATGCTTCACTTCAGGTTTACTGTATCCCTTGGACCTTCTTCTAGACGATGAAACACAAAAATTGCATCGGAATTAAATACAAAAGGCAAAATGCCGACTGAAGTACACGAAGACTGACTCTTCTTACTGTCTGTGATTTGAACCATTCCTGTGACACTAGCTACAGATTCCGATGCATCACTCCAGGTTTACTGTATCCCTTGGTCCTTCTTATTGACGATGAAACACAGAAATTGCATCGGAATTAAATAGAAAAGGCACAATGCCGACTTAAGTACAAGAAGACTAATTCATATTACTGTCTATGTTTTTAACCATTCCATTGACACTAGTTATAGATTCCGATGCTTCACTCCAGGTTTACTGTATACCTTGGACCTTGTCATTGACGATGAAACACAGAAATTGCATCGCAATTAAATAGAAAATGTACAATGCCGACTTAAGTACAAGAAGACTGACTCTTTTTTCTGGCTATGTTTGAACCATTCCTGTGACACTAGTTATAATTCCGATGCTTCACTTTAGGATTAGTGTATCCCTCTGCCCTTCTTATTGACGATGAAACACAGAAATTGCATCGGAATTAAATAGAAAAGGCACAATGCCGACTTCAGTACAAGAAGACTGTCTCTTCTTACTGTCTATGTTTTGAACCATACCATTGACACTAGTTATAGATTCCGATGCTTCACTCCAGGTTTACTGTATCCCACTGCCTTTCTTATTGACGATGAAACACAGAAATTGCATCGGAATTAAATAGAAAAAGCACAATGCCGACTTAAGTACAAGAAGACTGTCTCTTCTTACTGTCTATGTTTTGAACCATACCATTGACACTAGTTATAGATTCCGATGCTTCACTCCAGGTTTACTGTATCCCTCTGACCTTCTTAATGACGATGAAACACAGAAATTGCATCGTAATTAAATACAAAAGGCACAATGCCGACTTAAGTACAAGAAGACTGTCTATTCTTACTGTATATGTTTTGAACCACACCATTGACACTAGTTATAGATTCCGATGCTTCACTCCAGGTTTACTGTATCCCTTGGACCTTCTTATTGACGATGAAACACACAAATTGCATCGGAATTAAATAACAAAGGCACTATGCCGACTTAAGTACAGGAACACTGACTCTTCTGACTATGATTTGAACGATTCCTGTGACACCAGTTATAGATTCCGATTCTTCACTTCAGAATTACTGTATCCCTTGGACCTTCTTTTTGACGATGAAAAACAGAAATTGCATCGGAATTAAATACCAAGGGCACAGTGCAGAATTAAGTACAAGGAGACTGACTCTTCTTACAGTCTATGTTTTGAACCATTCCTGTGACACTAGTTATAGATTCTGATGCTTCACTCCAGGTTTACTGTATCCGTTGGACCTTCTTATTGATGATGAAACACAGAAATTGCATCGGAATTAAATACCAAAGGCACAATGCCGACTTAAGGACAAGAAGTCTGACTCTTCTTACTGACTATGTTTTGAACCATTCCTGTGACACTATCTATAGATTCCGATGCTTAACTTCAGCTTAACTGTACCCCTCTGACCTTCTTATTGACGACGAAACACAGAAATTGCATCGGAATTAAATACAAAAGGCACAATGCCAACTTAAGTACAAGAAGACTAATTCATATTACTGCCTATGTTTTTAACCATTCCAATGACACTAGTTATAGATTCCGATGCTTCACTCCAGGTTTACTGTATCCCTTGGACCTTGTCATTGAAGATGAAACACAGATATTGCATCGAAATTGAATAGAGAAGGTACAATTCCGACTTAAGTACAAGAAGACTGACTCATTTTACTGACTATGTTTGAACCATTCCTGTGACACTAGTTACAAATTCCGATGCTTCACCTCAGGTTTACTGTATCCATTGGACCTTCTTGTTGACGATGAAACACAGAAACTGCATCGGAATTAAATACAAAAGGCACAATGCCGAATTAAGGACAAGAAGACTGGCTCTTCTTACTGACTTTGTTTTGAACCATTCCTGTGACACTAGTTAGAGATTCCGATGCTTCACTTTAGGATTAGTGTATCCCTCTGCCCTTCTCATTGACGATGAAACACAGAAATTGCATCGGAATTAAATAGAAAAGGCACAATGCCGACTTAAGTACAAGAAGACTGACTCTTCTTACTGTCTATGATTTGAACCATACCATTGACACTAGTTATAGATTCCGATGCTTCACTCCAGGTTTACTGTATCCCTTGGACCTTCTTATTGACGATGAAACACACAAATTGCATCGGAAATAAATTGAAAAGGCACTATGCCGACTTAAGTACAAGAAGACTAACTCTTCTTACTGACTATGTTTTGAACCATTCCTGTGACGCTAGTTATGGATTCCGATGCTTCACTTCAAGTTTACTGTATCCCTTGGTCCTTCTTATTGACGATGAAACACAGAAATTGCATCGGAATTAAATAGAAAAGGCACAATGCCGACTTCAGTACTAGAAGACTGACTCTTCTTACTGACTATGTTTTGAACCATTCCTGTGACACTAGTTATAAATTCCGATGCTTCACTTCATGTTTACTGTATCCCTTGGACTTTCTTATTGACGATGAAACACAGAAATTGCATCGGAATTAAATACAAAAGGCACAGTGCCAAATTAAGTACAAGGAGACTGACTCTTCTTACTGGCTATGTTTTGAACCATTCCTGTGACACTAGTTATAGATTCCGATGCTTCACTCCAGGTTTACTGTATCCCTTGGACCTTCTTATTGATGATGAAACACAAGAATTGCATCGGAATTAAATACAAAAGGCACAATGCCGACTTAAGGACAAGAAGTCTGACTCTTCTTACTGACTATACTTTGAACCATTCCTGTGACACTAGCTATAGATTCCGATGCTTCATTTCAGGTTAACTGTACCCCTCTGACCTTCTTAATGACGATGAAACACAGAAATTGCATCGTAATTCAATACAAAAGGCACAATGCCGACTTAAGTACAAGATGACTGACTCTTCTTACTGACTATGATTTGAACGATTCCTGTGACACCAGTTATAGATCCCGATGCTTCACTTCAGGTTTACTGTATCCCTTGGACCTTCTTCTTGACGATGAAACACAAAAATTGCATCGGAATTAAATACAAAAGGCAAAATGCCGACTGAGGTACACGAAGACTGACTCTTCTTACTGTCTATGATTTGAACCATTCCTGTGACACTAGCTACAGATTCCGATGCTTCACTCCAGGTATACTGTATCCCTTGGACCTTCTTATTGACGATGAAACACAGAAATTGCATCGGAACTAAATACAAAAGGCACAATGCCGACATAAGTACAAGAAGACTAACTCTTCTTACTGACTATGTTTTGAACCACTCCTGTGACACTAGTTATGGATTCCGATGCTTCACTTCAGGTTTACTGTATCCCTCTGACCTTCTTATTGACGATGAAACACAGAAATTGCATCCTAATTAAATACAAAAGGCACAATGCCGACTCAGGTACAAGAAGACTGACTCTTATTGCTGTCTATTTTTGAACCCCTCCTGTGACACTGGTTATAGACTCCGATGCTTCACTCCAGGTATACTGTATCCCTTGGTCCTTCTTATTGACGATGAAACACAGAAATTGCTTCGGAATTAAATAGAATAGGCACAATGCCGTCTTATGTACAAGAAAGCTGACTCTTCTTACTGACTATGTTTTTAACCATTCCCGTGACACTAGTTATATTTTCCGATGCTTCACTTCAGGTTTACTGTATCCCTTGGACCTTCTTATTGACGATGAAACACAGAAATTGCATCGGAATTAAATATAAAAGGCACAGTGCAGAATTAAGTACAAGGAGACTGACTCTTCTTACAGTCTATGTTTCGAACCATTCCTGTGCCACTAGTTATAGATTCCGATGCTTCACTCTAGGTTTACTGTATCTCTTCGACCTTCTTATTGATGATGAAACACAGAAATTGCATCAGAATTAAATACAAAAGGCACAATGCCGACTTAAGGACAAGAAGTCTGACTCTTCTTACTGACTATGTTTTGAACCATTCCTGTGACACTAGTTATAGATTCCGATGCTTCAGCCCAGGTTTACTGTATCCCTTGGACCTTCTTATTGACGATGAAACACAGAAATTAAATCGGAATTAAACACAAAAGGCAAAATGCCGACTTAAGTACACGAAGACTGACTCTTCTTACTGTCTATGTTTTGATACATTCCTCTAAAACTAGTTATAGATTCCGATGCTACATTCCAGGTTTACTGTATCCCTTGGACCTTCTTATTGACGATGAAACATAGAAATTGCATCGGAAATAAATATAAAAGGCACTATGCCGACTTAAGTACAAGATGACTGACTCTTCTTACTGACTATGTTTTGAACGATTCCTGTGACACCAGTTATAGATCCCGATGCTTCACTTCAGGTTTACTGTATCCCTTGGACCTTCTTCTAGACGATGAAACACAAAAATTGCATCGGAATTAAATACAAAAGGCAAAATGCCGACTGAAGTACACGAAGACTGACTCTTCTTACTGTCTGTGATTTGAACCATTCCTGTGACACTAGCTACAGATTCCGATGCTTCACTCCAGGTTTACTGTATCCGTTGGACCTTCTTATTGACGATGAAACACAGAAATTGCATCGGAATTCAATACAAAGGTCACAATGCCGACATAAGTACAAGAAGACTAACTCTTCTTACTGACTATGTTTTGAACCATTCCTGTGACACTAGTTATGGATTCCGATGCTCCACTTCAGTTTTACTGTATCCCTCTGACCTTTTTATTGACGATGAAACACAGAAATTGCATCGGAATTAAATACAAAAGGCACAATGCCGAATTAAGTTCAAGAAGAGTGACACTTATTACTGTCTATTTTTGAACAACTCCTGTGACACTAGTTATAGACTCCGATGGTTCACTCCAGGTTTACTGTATCCCTTGGTCCTTCTTATTGACGATGAAACACAGAAATTGCATCGGAATTAAATAGAAAAGGCACAATGCCGACTTAAGTACAAGAAGACTAATTCATATAACTGTCTATGTTTTTAACCATTCCATTGACACTAGTTATAGATTCCGATGCTTCACTCCAGGTTTACTGTATACCTTGGACCTTGTCATTGACGATGAAACACAGAAATTGAATCGAAATTAAATAGAAAAGGTACAATGCCGACTTAAGTACAAGAAGACTGACTCTTTTTACTGACTATGTTTGAACCATTCCTGTGACACTAGTTATAATTCCGATGCTTCACTTTAGGATTAGTGTATGCCTCTGCCCTTCTTATTGACGATGAAACACAGAAATTGCATCGGAATTAAATAGAAAAGGCACAATGCCGACTTAAGTACAAGAAGACTGTCTCTTCTTACTGTCTATGTTTTGAACCATACCATTGACACTAGTTATAGATTCCGATGCTTCACTCCAGGTTTACTGTATCCCTCTGCCCTTCTTATTGACGATGAAACACAGAAATTGCATCGGAATTAAATAGAAAAGGCACAATGACGACTTAATTACAAGAAGACTGTGTCTTCTTACTGTCTATGTTTTGAACCATACCATTGACACTAGTTATAGATTCCGATGCTTCACTCCAGGTTTACTGTATCCCTTGGACCTTCTTATTGACGATGAAACACACAAATTGCATCGGAATTAAATACAGAAAGCAAAATGCCGACTGAAGTACACGAAGACTGACTCTTGTTACTGCCTATGATTTGAACCATTCCTGTGACACTAGCTACAGATTCCGATGCTTCACTCCAGGTTTACTGTATCCCTTGGTCCTTCTTATTGACGATGAAACACTGAAATAGCATCGGAATTAAATAGAAAAGGCACAATGCCGACTTAAGTACAAGAAGACTGACTCTTCTTACTGACTATGTTTTGAACCATTCCTGTGACACTAGTTATAAATTCCGATGCTTCACTTCATGTTTACTGTATGCCTTGGACCTTCTTATTGACGATGAAACACAGAAATTGCATCGGAATTAATTACAAAAGGCACAGTGCAAAATTAAGTACATGGAGACTGACTCTTCTTACTGTCTATGTTTTGAACCATTCCTGTGACACTAGTTAAAGATTCCGATGCTTCACTCCAGGTTAACTGTATCAATTGGAGCTTCTTATTGATGATGAAACACAAGAATTGCATCGGAATTAAATACAAAAGGCACAATGCCGACTTAAGGACAAGAAGTCTGACTCTTCTTACTGACTATCTTTTGAACCATTCCTGTGACACTAGCTATAGATTCCGATGCTTCACTTCAGGTTAACTGTACCCCTCAACCCTCTTAATGACGATGAAACACAGAAATTGCATCGTAATTAAATACAAAAGGCACAATGTCGACTTAAGTACAAGAAGACTGACTCTTCTTACTGTCTATGTTTTGAACCATACCATTGACACTAGTTATAGATTCCGATGCTTCATTCCAGGTTAACTGTATCCCTTGGACCTTCTTATTGACGATGAAACACACAAATTGCATCGGAATTAAAAAAAAAGGCACTATGCCAACTTAAGTACAAGATGACTGACTCTTCTTACTGACTATGTTTTGAACGATTCCAGTGACACCAGTTATAGATCCCGATGCTTCACTTCAGGTTTACTGTATCCCTTGGAACTTCTTATTGACGATGAAACACAGAAATTGCATCGGAATTAAATACAAAAGGCACAATGCCGACATAAGTACAAGAAGACTAACTCTTCTTACTGACTATGTTTTGAACCATTCCTGTGACACTAGTTATGGATTCCGATGCTTCTCTTCAGGTTTACTGTATCCCTCTGACCTTCTTATTGACGATGAAACACAGAAATTGCATCGGAATTAAATACAAAAGGCACAATGCCGACTTAAGGACAAGAAGTCTGACTCTTTTTACTGCCTATGTTTTGAACCATTCCTGTGACACTATCTATAGATTCCGATGCTTCACTTCAGGTTTACTGTACCCCTCTGACCTTCTTATTCACGATGAAACACAGAAATTAAATCGGAATTAAACACAAAAGGCAAAATGCCGACTCAAGTAAACGAAGACTGACTCTTCTTACTGTCTATGTTTTTAACCATTCCTCAAAAACTAGTTATAAATTCCGATGCTACACTCCAGGTTTACTTTATCCCTTGGGCCTTCTTGTTGACGATGAAACACAGAAACTGCATCGGAATTAAATACAAACGGCACAATGCCGACTTAAGGACAAGAAGACTGGCTCTTCTTACTGACTTTGTTTTGAACCTTTCCTGTGACACTAGTTATAGATTCCGACGCCTCAATTTAGGATTAGTGTATCCCTCTGCCCTTCTTATTGACGATGAAATACAGAAATGGCAGCCGAATTAAATACAAAAGGCACAATGCCGACTTAAGGACAAGAAGTCTGACTCTTCTTACTGACTATCCTTTGAACCATTCCTGTGACACTAGCTATAGATTCCGATGCTTCACTTCAGGTTAACTGTACCCCTCTGACCATCTTAATGACGATGAAACACAGAAATTGCATCATAATTAAATACAAAAGGCACAATGCCGACTTAAGTACAAGAAGACTGACTCTTCTTACTGACTACGTTTTGAACCATTCCTGTGACACTAGTTATAAATTCCGATGCTTCACTTCATGTTTACTGTATCCCTTGGACTTTCTTATTGACGATGAAACACAGAAATTGCATCGGAATTAAATACAAAAGGCACAGTGCAAAATTAAGTACAAGGAGACTGACTCTTCTTACTGGCTATGTTTTGAACCACTCCTGTGACACTAGTTATGGATTCCGATGCTTCACTTCAGGTTTACTGTATCCCTCTGACCTTCTTATTGACGATGAAACACAGAAATTGCATCCTAATTAAATACAAAAGGCACAATGCCGAATTAAGTTCAAGAAGACTGACTCTTATTGCCGTCTATTTTTGAACCCCTCCTGTGACACTAGTTATAGACTCCGATGCTTCACTCCAGGTATACTGTATCCCTTGGTCCTTCTTATTGACGATGAAACACAGAAATTGCTTCGGAATTAAATAGAAAAGGCACAATGCCGTCTTATGTACAAGAAAGCTGACTCTTCTTACTGACTATGTGCTTAACCATTCCCGTGACACTAGTTATATTTTCCGATGCTTCACTTCAGGTTTACTGTATCCCTTGGACCTTCTTATTGACGATGAAACACAGAAATTGCATCGGAATTAAATACAAAAGGCACAGTGCAGAATTAAGTACAAGGAGACTGACTCTTCTTACAGTCTATGTTTCGAACCATTCCTGTGCCACTAGTTATAGATTCCAATGCTTCACTCTAGGTTTACTGTATCTCTTCGACCTTCTTATTGATGATGAAACACAGAAATTGCATCAGTATTAAATACAAAAGGCACAATGCCGACTTAAGAACAAGAAGTCTGACTCTTCTTACTGACTATGTTTTGAACCATTCCTGTGACACTAGTTATAGATTCCGATGCTTCACCCCAGGTTTACTGTATCCCTTGGACCTTCTTATTGACGATGAAACACAGGAATTAAATCGGAATTAAATACAAAAGGCACAAATCCGACTTAAGTACAAGAAGACTAATTCATATTACTGTCTATGATTTTAACCATTCCATTGACACTAGTTATAGATTCCGATGCTTCAGTCCAGGTTTACTGTATCCCTTGGACCTTGTCATTGACGATGAAACACAGAAATTGCATCGAAATTAAATAGAAAAGTTACAATGCCGACTTAAGTACAAGAAGACTGACTCTTTTTACTGACTATGTTTGAACCATTCCTGTGACACTAGTTATAAATTCCGATGCTTCACTTTAGGTTTACTGTATCCCTTGGACCTTCTTATTGACGATGAAACACAGAAATTAAACCGGAATTAAACACAAAAGGCAAAATGCCGACTTAAGTACACGAAGACTGACTCTTCTTACTGTCTATGTTTTGAACCATTGCTCTAAAACTAGTTGTAGATTCCGATGCTACATTCCAGGTTTACTGTATCCCTTGGACCTTCTTGTTGACGATGAAACACAGAAACTGCATCGGAATTAAATACAAAAGCCACAATGCCGACGTAAGGACAAGAAGACTGGCTCTTCTTACTGACTTTGTTTTGAACCATTCCTGTGACACTAGTTATAGATTCCGATGCTTCACTTTAGGATTAGTGTATCCCTCTGCCCTTCGTATTGACGATGAAATACAGAAATGGCATCCGAATTAAATACAAAAGGCACAATGCCGACTTAAGGACAAGAAGTCTGACTCTTCTTACTGACTATCTTTGAACCATTCCTGTGACACTAGCTATAGATTCCGATGCTTCACTTCAGGTTAACTGTACCCATCTGACCATCTTAATGACGATGAAACACAGAAATTGCATCGTAATTATATACAAAAGGCACAATACCGACTTAAGTATAAGAAGACTGACTCTTCTTACTGTCTATGTTTTGAACCATACCATTGACACTAGTTATAGATTCCGATGCTTCATTCCAGGTTTACTGTATCCCTAGGACCTTCTTATTGACGATGAAACACAGAAATTGCATCGGAAATAAATAGAAAAGTCACTATGCCGACTTAAGTACAAGATGACTGACTCTTCTTACTGACTATGTTTTGAACGATTCCTGTGACACCAGTTATAGATCCCGATGCTTCACTTCAGGTTTACTGTATCCCTTGGACCTTCTTCTAGACGATGAAACACAAAAATTGCATCGGAATTAAATACAAAAGGCAAAATGCCGACTGAAGTACACGAAGACTGACTCTTCTTACTGTCTGTGATTTGAACCATTCCTGTGACACTAGCTACAGATTCCGTTGCTTCACTCCAGGTTTACTGTATCCCTTAGACCTTCTTATTGACGATGAAACACAGAAATTGCATCGGAATTCAATACAAAAGGCACAATGCCGACATAAGTACAAGAAGACTAACTCTTCTTACTGACTATGTTTTGAACCATTCCTGTGACACTAGTTATGGATTCCGATGCTCCACTTCAGGTTTACTGTATCCCTCTGACCTTTTTATTGACGATGAAACACAGAAATTGCATCGGAATTAAATACAGAAGGCAAAATGCCGACAGTAGTACACGAAGACTGACTCTTCTTACTGCCTATGATTTGAACCATTCCTGTGACACTAGTTACAGATTCCGATGCTTCACTCCAGGTTTACTGTATCCCTTGGTCCTTCTTATTGACGATGAAACACAGAAATAGCATCGGAATTAAATAGAAAAGGCACAATGCCGACTTAAGTACAAGAAGACTGACTCTTCTTACTGACTATGTTTTGAACCATTCCTGTGACACTAGTTATAAATTCCGATGCTTCACTTCATGTTTACTGTATCCCTTGGACCTTCTTATTGACGATGAAACACAGAAATTGCATCGGAATTAAATACAAAAGGCACAGTGCAAAATTAAGTACATGGAGACTGACTCTTCTTACTGTGTATGTTTTGAACCATTCCTGTGACACTAGTTATAGATTCCGATGCTTCACTCCAGGTTTACTGTATCCCTTGGAGCTTCTTATTGATGATGAAACACAAGAATTGCATCGGAATTAAATACAAAAGTCACAATGCCGACTTAAGGACAAGAAGTCTGACTCTTCTTACTGACTATCTTTTGAACCATTCCTGTGACACTAGCTATAGATTCCGATGCTTCACTTCAGGTTAACTGTACCCCTCTGACCTTCTTAATGACGATGAAACACAGAAATTGCATCGTAATTAAATACAAAAGGCACAATGTCGACTTAAGTACAAGAAGACTTACTCTTCTTACTGTCTATGTTTTGAACCATACCATTGACACTAGTTATAGATTCCGATGCTTCATTCCAGGTTAACTGTATCCCTTGGACCTTCTTATTGACGATGAAACACAGAAATTGCATCGGAATTAAATACAAAAGGCACAATGCCGACATAAGTACAAGAAGACTAACTCTTCTTACTGACTATGTTTTGAACCATTCCTGTGACACTAGTTACGGATTCCGATGCTTCTCTTCAGGTTTACTGTATCCCTCTGACCTTCTTATTGACGATGAAACACAGAAATTGCATCGGAATAAAATACAAAAGGCACATTGCCGACTTAAGGACAAGAAGTCTGACTCTTCTTACTGACTATGTTTTGAACCATTCCTGCGACGTTATCTATAGATTCCGATGCTTCACTTCAGGTTTACTGTACCCCTCTGACCTTCTTATTCACGATGAAACACAGAAATTAAATCGGAATTAAACACAAAAGGCAAAATGCCGACTCAAGTAAACGAAGACTGACTCTTCTTACTGTCTATGTTTTGAACCATTCCTCAAAAACTAGTTATAAATTCCGATGCTACACTCCAGGTTTACTTTATCCCTTGGACCTTCTTGTTGACGATGAAACACAGAAACTGCATCGGAATTAAATACAAACGGCACAATGCCGACTTAAGGACAAGAAGACTGGCTCTTCTAACTGACTTTGTTTTGAACCTTTCCTGTGACACTAGTTTTAGATTCCGACGCTTCAATTTAGGATTAGTGTATCCCTCTGCCCTTCTTATTGACGATGAAATACAGAAATGGCATCCGAATTGAATACAAAAGGCACAATGCCGACTTAAGGACAAGAAGTCTGACTCTTCTTACTGACTATCTTTTGAACCATTCCTGTGACACTAGCTATAGATTCCGATGCTTCACTTCAGGTTAACTGTACCCCTCTGACCATCTTAATGACGATGAAACACAGAAATTGCATCGTAATTAAATACAAAAGGCACAATGCCGACTTAAGTACAAGAAGACTGACTCTTCTTACTGTCTATGTTTTGAAACATCCCATTGACACTAGTTATAGATTCCGATGCTTCATTCCAGGTTTACTGTATCCCTTGGACCTTCTTATTGACGATGAAACACAGAAATTGCATCGGAAATAAATAGAAAAGGCACTATGCCGACTTAAGTACAAGATGACTGACTCTTCTTACTGACTATGTTTTGAACGATTCCTGTGACACCAGTTATAGATCCCGATGCTTCACTTCAGGTTTACTGTATCTCTTGGACCTTCTTCTAGACGATGAAACACAAAAATTGCATCGGAATTAAATACAAAAGGCAAAATGCCGACTGAAGTACACGAAGACTGACTCTTCTTACTGTCTGTGATTTGAACCATTTCTGTGACACTAGCTACAGATTCCGATGCCTTACTCCAGGTTTACTGTATCCCTTGGACCTTCTTATTGACGATGAAGCACAGAAATCGCATCGGAATTCAATACAAAAGACACAATGCCGACATAAGTACAAGAAGACTAACTCTTCTTACTGACTATGTTTTGAAATATTCTAGTGACACTAGTTATGGATTCCGATGCTCCACTTCAGGTTTACTGTATCCCTCTGACCTTTTTATTTACGATGAAACACAGAAATTGCATCGGAATTAAATACAAAAGGCACAATGCCGAATTAAGTTCAAGAAGACTGACACTTATTACTGTCTATTTTTGAACCACTCCTGTGACACTAGTTATAGACTCCGATGCTTCACTCCAGGTTTACTGTAGCCCTTGGTCCTTCTTATTGACGAAGAAACACAGAAATTGCATCGGAATTAAATAGAAAAGGCACAATGCCGACTTATGTACAAGAAAGCTGACTCTTCTTACTGACTATGTTCTGAACCATTCCTGTGACACTAGTTATAAATTCTGGTGCTTCACTTCAGGTTTACTGTATCCCTTGGACCTTCTTATTGACGATGAAACACAGAAATTGCATCGGAATTACATAAAAAAGGCACAGTGCAGAATTAAGAACAAGGAGACTGACTCTTCTTACAGTCTATGTTTTGAACCATTCCTGTGACACTAGTTATAGATTCCGATGCTTCACTCCAGGTTTACTGTATCCCTTGGACCTTCTTGTTGATGATGAAACACAGAAATTGCATCGGAATTAAATACAAAAGGCACAATGCCGACTTAAGGACAAGAAGTCTGACCCTTCTTACTGACTATGTTTTGAACCATTCCTGTGACACTATCTATAGATTCCGATGCTTCACTTCAGGTTTACTGTACCCCTCTGACCTTCTTATTGACGATGAAACACAGAAATTGCATCGGAATTAAATACAAAAGGCACAATGCCGACTTAAGTACAAGAAGACTAATTCATATTACTGTCTATGTTTTTAACCATTCCATTGACACTAGTTATAGATTCCGATGCTTCACTCCCGGTTTACTGTATCCCTTGGACCTTCTTATTGACGATGAAACACACAAATTGCATCGGAATTAAATAGAAAAGGCACTATGCCGACTTAAGTACAGGAAGACTTACCCTTCTAACTGACTATGATTTGAACGATTCCTGTGACACCAGTTATAGATCCTGATGCTTTACTTCAGGTTTACTGTATCCCTTGGACCTTCTTATTGACGATGAAACACAAAAATTGCATCGGAATAAAATACCGAAGGCAAAATGCCGACTGAAGTACACGAAGACTGACTCTTCTTACTGCCTATGATTTGAACCATTCCTGTGACACTCTAGGTTTACTGTATCCCTTGTTCCTTCTTATTGACGATGAAACACAGAAATTGCATCGGAATTAAATAGAAAAGGCACAATGCCGACTTAAGTACAAGAAGACTGACTCTTCTTACTGACTATGATTTGAACCATTCCTGAGACACTAGTTATAAATTCCGATGCTTCACTTCATGTTTACTGTATCCCTTGGACCTTCTTATTGACGATGAAACACAGAAATTGCATCGGAATTAAATACAAAAGGCACAGTGCAAAATGAAGTACAAGCAGACTGACTCTTCTTACTGTCTATGTTTTGAACCATTCCTGTGACACTAGTTATAGATTCCGATGCTTCACTCCAGGTTTACTGGATCCCTTGGAGCTTCTTATTGATGATGAAACACAAGAATTGCATCGGAATTAAATACAAAAGGCACAATGCCGACTTAAGGACAAGAAGTCTGACTCTTCTTACTGACTATATTTTGAAATATTCCTGTGACACTAGCTATAGATTCCGATGCTTCACTTCAGGTTAACTGTACCCCTCTGACCTTCTTAATGACGATGAAACACAGAAATTGCGTCGTAATTAAATACAAAAGGCACAATGTCAACTTAAGTACAAGAAGACTGACTCTTCTTACTGTCTATGTTTTGAACCATACCATTGACACTAGTTATAGATTCCGATGCTTCATTCCAGGTTAACTGTATCCCTTGGACATTCTTATTGACGATGAAACACACAAATTGCATCGGAATTAAAAAAAAAGGCACTATGCCGACTTAAGTACAAGATGACTGACTCTTCTTACTGACTATGTTTTGAACGATTCCTGTGACACCAGTTGTAGATCCCGATGCTTCACTTCAGGTTTACTGTATCCCTTGGACCTTCTTATTGACGATGAAACACAGAAATTGCACCGGAATTAAATACAAAAGGCACAATGCCGACATAAGTACAAGAAGACTAACTCTTCTTACTGACTATGTTTTGAACAATTCCTGTGACACTAGTTATGGATTCCGATGCTTCTCTTCAGGTTTACTGTATCCCTCTGACCTTCTTATTGACGATGAAACACAGAAATTGCATCGGAATTAAATACAAAACTCACAATGCCGAATTAAGTTCAAGAAGACTGACTCTTATTACTGTCTACTTTTGAACCACTCCTGTGACACTAGTTATAGACTCCGATGCTTCACTCCAGGTTTACTGTATCCCTTGGACCTTCTTATTGACGTTGAAACACAGAAATTGCATCGGAATTAAATACAAAAGGCACAGTGCAGAATTAAGTACAATGAGACTGACTCTTCTTACAGTCTATGTTTTGAACCATTCCTGTGACACTAGTTATAGATTCCGATGCTTCACTGCAGGTTTACTGTATCCCTTGGTCCTTCTTATTGACGATGAAACACAGAAATTTCATCGGAATTAAATAGAAAAGGCACAATGCCGACTTAAGTACAAGAAGACTAATTCATATTACTGTCTATGTTTTAACCATTCCATTGACACTAGTTATAGATTCCGATGCTTCACTCCAGGTTTACTGTATACCTTGGACCTTGTCATTGACGATGAAACACAGAAATTGCATCGAAATTAAATAGAAAATGTACAATGCCGACTTAAGTACAAGAAGACTGATCTTTTTACTGATTATGTTTGAACCATTCCTGTGACACTAGTTATAATTCCGATGCTTCACTTTAGGATTAGTGTATCCCTCTGCCCTTCTTATTGACGATGAAACACAGAAATTACATCGGAATTAAATAGAAAAGGCACAATGCCGACTTAAGTACAAGAAGACTGTCTCTTCTTACTGTCTATGTTTTGAACCATACCATTGACACTAGTTATAGATTCCGATGCTTCACTCCAGGTTTACTGTATCCCTCTGCCCTTCTTATTGACGATGAAACACAGAAATTGCATCGGAATTAAATAGAAAAGGCACAATGCCGACTTAAGTACAAGAAGACTGTGTCTTCTTACTGTCTATGTTTTGAACCATACCATTGACACTAGTTATAGATTCCGATGCTTCACTCCAGGTTTACTGTATCCCTTGGACCTTCTTATTGACGATGAAACACACAAATTGCATCGGAATTAAATACAAAAGGCACAATGCCGACTTAAGGACAAGAAGTCTGACTCTTCTTACTGACTATCTTTGAACCATTCCTGTGACACTAGCTATAAATTCCGATGCTTCACTTCAGGTTAACTGTACAAATCTGACCATCTTAATGACGATGAAACACAGAAATTGCATCGTAATTAAATACAAAAGGCACAATGCCGACTTAAGTATAAGAAGACTGACTCTTCTTACTGTCTATGTTTTGAACCATACCATTGACACTAGTCATAGATTCCGATGCTTCATTCCAGGTTTACTGTATCCCTAGGACCTTCTTATTGACGATGAAACACAGAAATTGCATCGGAAATAAATAGAAAAGGCACTATGCCGACTTAAGTACAAGATGACTGACTCTTCTTACTGACTATGTTTTGAACGATTCCTGTGACACCAGTTATAGATCCCGATGCTTCACTTCAGGTTTACTGTATCCCTTGGACCTTCTTCTGGACGATGAAACACAAAAATTGCATCGGAATTAAATACAAAAGGCAAAATGCCGACTGAAGTACACGAAGACTGACTCTTCTTACTGTCTGTGATTTGAACCATTCCTGTGACACTAGCTACAGATTCCGTTGCTTCACTCCAGGTTTACTGTATCCCTTAGACCTTCTTATTGACGATGAAACACAGAAATTGCTTCGGAATTCAATACAAAAGGCACAATGCCGACATAAGTACAAGAAGACTAACTCTTCTTACTGACTATGTTTTGAACCATTCCTGTGACACTAGTTATGGATTCCGATGCTCCACTTCAGGTTTACTGTATCCCTCTGACCTTTTTATTGACGATGAAACACAGAAATTGCAACGGAATTAAATACAGAAGGCAAAATGCCGACTGAAGTACACGAAGACTGACTCTTCTTACTGTCTGTGATTTGAACCATTCCTGTGACACTAGCTACAGATTCCGATGCTTCACTCCAGGTTTACTGTATCCCTTGGAGCTTCTTATTGATGATGAAACACAAGAATTGCATCGGAATTAAATACAAAAGACACAATGCCGACATAAGTACAAGAAGACTAACTCTTCTTACTGACTATGTTTTGAAATATTCTAGTGACACTAGTTATGGATTCCGATGCTCCACTTCAGGTTTACTGTATGCCTCTGACCTTTTTATTTACGATGAAACACAGAAATTGCATCGGAATTAAATACAAAAGGCACAATGCCGAATTAAGTTCAAGAAGACTGACACTTATTACTGTCTATTTTTGAACCACTCCTGTGACACTAGTTATAGACTCCGATGCTTCACTCCAGGTTTACTGTAGCCCTTGGTCCTTCTTATTGACGAAGAAACACAGAAATTGCATCGGAATTAAATAGAAAAGGCACAATGCCGACTTATGTACAAGAAAGCTGACTCTTCTTACTGACTATGTTCTGAACCATTCCTGTGACACAAGTTATAAATTCTGGTGCTTCACTTCAGGTTTACTGTATCCCTTGGACCTTCTTATTGACGATGAAACACAGAAATTGCATCGGAATTACATAAAAAAGGCACAGTGCAGAATTAAGTACAAGGAGACTGACTCTTCTTACAGTCTATGTTTTGAACCATTCCTGTGACACTAGTTATAGATTCCGATGCTTCACTCCAGGTTTACTGTATCCCTTGGACCTTCTTGTTGATGATGAAACACAGAAATTGCATCGGAATTAAATACAAAAGGCACAATGCCGACTTAAGGACAAGAAGTCTGACCCTTCTTACTGACTATGTTTTGAACCATTCCTGTGACACTATCTATAGATTCCGATGCTTCACTTCAGGTTTACTGTACCCCTCTGACCTTCTTATTGACGATGAAACACAGAAATTGCATCGGAATTAAATACAAAAGGCACAATGCCGACTTAAGTACAGGAAGACTTACCCTTCTAACTGACTATGATTTGAACGATTCCTGTGACACCAGTTATAGATCCTGATGCTTTACTTCAGGTTTACTGTATCCCTTGGACCTTCTTATTGACGATGAAACACAAAAATTGCATCGGAATAAAATACAGAAGGCAAAATGCCGACTGAAGTACACGAAGACTGACTCTTCTTACTGCCTATGATTTGAACCATTCCTGTGACACTCTAGGTTTACTGTATCCCTTGTTCCTTCTTATTGACGATGAAACACAGAAATTGCATCGGAATTAAATAGAAAAGGCACAATGCCGACTTAAGTACAAGAAGACTGACTCTTCTTACTGACTATGATTTGAACCATTCCTGAGACACTAGTTATAAATTCCGATGCTTCACTTCATGTTTACTGTATCCCTTGGACCTTCTTATTGACGATGAAACACAGAAATTGCATCGGAATTAAATACAAAAGGCACAGTGCAAAATGAAGTACAAGCAGACTGACTCTTCTTACTGTCTATGTTTTGAACCATTCCTGTGACACTAGTTATAGATTCCGATGCTTCACTCCAGGTTTACTGGATCCCTTGGAGCTTCTTATTGATGATGAAACACAAGAATTGCATCGGAATTAAATACAAAAGGCACAATGCCGACTTAAGGACAAGAAGTCTGACTCTTCTTACTGACTATATTTTGAAATATTCCTGTGACACTAGCTATAGATTCCGATGCTTCACTTCAGGTTAACTGTACCCCTCTGACCTTCTTAATGACGATGAAACACAGAAATTGCGTCGTAATTAAATACAAAAGGCACAATGTCGACTTAAGTACAAGAAGACTGACTCTTCTTACTGTCTATGTTTTGAACCATACCATTGACACTAGTTATAGATTCCGATGCTTCATTCCAGGTTAACTGTATCCCTTGGACATTCTTATTGACGATGAAACACACAAATTGCATCGGAATTAAAAAAAAAGGCACTATGCCGACTTAAGTACAAGATGACTGACTCTTCTTACTGACTATGTTTTGAACGATTCCTGTGACACCAGTTGTAGATCCCGATGCTTCACTTCAGGTTTACTGTATCCCTTGGACCTTCTTATTGACGATGAAACACAGAAATTGCACCGGAATTAAATACAAAAGGCACAATGCCGACATAAGTACAAGAAGACTAACTCTTCTTACTGACTATGTTTTGAACAATTCCTGTGACACTAGTTATGGATTCCGATGCTTCTCTTCAGGTTTACTGTATCCCTCTGACCTTCTTATTGACGATGAAACACAGAAATTGCATCGGAATTAAATACAAAACTCACAATGCCGAATTAAGTTCAAGAAGACTGACTCTTATTACTGTCTACATTTGAACCACTCCTGTGACACTAGTTATAGACTCCGATGCTTCACTCCAGGTTTACTGTATCCCTTGGACCTTCTTATTGACGTTGAAACACAGAAATTGCATCGGAATTAAATACAAAAGGCACAGTGCAGAATTAAGTACAATGAGACTGACTCTTCTTACAGTCTATGTTTTGAACCATTCCTGTGACACTAGTTATAGATTCCGATGCTTCACTGCAGGTTTACTGTATCCCTTGGTCCTTCTTATTGACGATGAAACACAGAAATTTCATCGGAATTAAATAGAAAAGGCACAATGCCGACTTAAGTACAAGAAGACTAATTCATATTACTGTCTATGTTTTAACCATTCCATTGACACTAGTTATAGATTCCGATGCTTCACTCCAGGTTTACTGTATACCTTGGACCTTGTCATTGACGATGAAACACAGAAATTGCATCGAAATTAAATAGAAAATGTACAATGCCGACTTAAGTACAAGAAGACTGACTCTTTTTACTGATTATGTTTGAACCATTCCTGTGACACTAGTTATAATTCCGATGCTTCACTTTAGGATTAGTGTATCCCTCTGCCCTTCTTATTGACGATGAAACACAGAAATTACATCGGAATTAAATAGAAAAGGCACAATGCCGACTTAAGTACAAGAAGACTGTCTCTTCTTACTGTCTATGTTTTGAACCATACCATTGACACTAGTTATAGATTCCGATGCTTCACTCCAGGTTTACTGTATCCCTCTGCCCTTCTTATTGACGATGAAACACAGAAATTGCATCGGAATTAAATAGAAAAGGCACAATGCCGACTTAAGTACAAGAAGACTGTGTCTTCTTACTGTCTATGTTTTGAACCATACCATTGACACTAGTTATAGATTCCGATGCTTCACTCCAGGTTTACTGTATCCCTTGGACCTTCTTATTGACGATGAAACACACAAATTGCATCAGAATTAAATACAAAAGGCACAATGCCGACTTAAGGACAAGAAGTCTGACTCTTCTTACTGACTATCTTTGAACCATTCCTGTGACACTAGCTATAAATTCCGATGCTTCACTTCAGGTTAACTGTACAAATCTGACCATCTTAATGACGATGAAACACAGAAATTGCATCGTAATTAAATACAAAAGGCACAATGCCGACTTAAGTATAAGAAGACTGACTCTTCTTACTGTCTATGTTTTGAACCATACCATTGACACTAGTCATAGATTCCGATGCTTCATTCCAGGTTTACTGTATCCCTAGGACCTTCTTATTGACGATGAAACACAGAAATTGCATCGGAAATAAATAGAAAAGGCACTATGCCGACTTAAGTACAAGATGACTGACTCTTCTTACTGACTATGTTTTGAACGATTCCTGTGACACCAGTTATAGATCCCGATGCTTCACTTCAGGTTTACTGTATCCCTTGGACCTTCTTCTGGACGATGAAACACAAAAATTGCATCGGAATTAAATACAAAAGGCAAAATGCCGACTGAAGTACACGAAGACTGACTCTTCTTACTGTCTGTGATTTGAACCATTCCTGTGACACTAGCTACAGATTCCGTTGCTTCACTCCAGGTTTACTGTATCCCTTAGACCTTCTTATTGACGATGAAACACAGAAATTGCTTCGGAATTCAATACAAAAGGCACAATGCCGACATAAGTACAAGAAGACTAACTCTTCTTACTGACTATGTTTTGAACCATTCCTGTGACACTAGTTATGGATTCCGATGCTCCACTTCAGGTTTACTGTATCCCTCTGACCTTTTTATTGACGATGAAACACAGAAATTGCAACGGAATTAAATACAGAAGGCAAAATGCCGACTGAAGTACACGAAGACTGACTCTTCTTACTGTCTGTGATTTGAACCATTCCTGTGACACTAGCTACAGATTCCGATGCTTCACTCCAGGTTTACTGTATCCCTTGGAGCTTCTTATTGATGATGAAACACAAGAATTGCATCGGAATTAAATACAAAAGGCACAATGCCGACTTAAGGACATGAAGACTGACTCTTCTTACTGACTATGTTTTGAACCATTCCTGTGACACTAGTTATAAATTCCGATGCTTCACTTCACGTTTACTGTATCCCTTGGACCTTCTTATTGACGATGAAACACAGAAATTGCATCGGAATTAAATACAAAAGGCACAGTGCAAAATTAAGTACATGGAGACTGACTCTTCTTACTGTCTATGTTTTGAACCATTCCTGTGACACTAGTTATAGATTCCGATGCTTCACTCCAGGTTTACTGTATCCCTTGGAGCTTCTTATTGATGATGAAACACAAGAATTGCATCGGAATTAAATACAAAAGGCACAATGCCGACTTAAGGACAAGAAGTCTGACTCTTCTTACTGACTATCTTTTGAACCATTCCTGTGACACTAGCTATAGATTCCGATGCTTCACTTCAGGTTAACTGTACCCCTCTGACCTTCTTAATGACGATGAAACACAGAAATTGCATCGTAATTAAATACAAAAGGCACAATGTCGACTTAAGTACAAGAAGACTTACTCTTCTTACTGTTTATGTTTTGAACCATACCATTGACACTAGTTATAGATTCCGATGCTTCATTCCAGGTTAACTGTATCCCTTGGACCTTCTTATTGACGATGAAACACACAAATTGCATCGGAATTAAAAAAAAAGGCACTATGCCGACTTAAGTACAAGATGACTGACTCTTCTTACTGACTATGTTTTGAACGATTCCAGTGACACCAGTTATAGATCCCGATGCTTCACTTCAGGTTTACTGTATCCCTTGGAACTTCTTATTGACGATGAAACACAGAAATTGCATCGGAATTAAATACAAAAGGCACAATGCCGACATAAGTACAAGAAGACTAACTCTTCTTACTGACTATGTTTTGAACCATTCCTGTGACACTAGTTATGGATTCCGATGCTTCTCTTCAGGTTTACTGTATCCCTCTGACCTTCTTATTGACGATGAAACACAGAAATTGCATCGGAATTAAATACAAAAGGCACATTGCCGACTTAAGGACAAGAAGTCTGACTCTTCTTACTGACTATGTTTTGAACCATTCCTGTGACACTATCTATAGATTCCGATGCTTCACTTCAGGTTTACTGTACCCCTCTGACCTTCTTATTCACGATGAAACGCAGAAATTAAATCGGAATTAAACACAAAAGGCAAAATGCCGACTCAAGTAAACGAAGACTGACTCTTCTTACTGTCTATGTTTTGAACCATTCCTCAAAAACTAGTTATAAATTCCCATGCTACACTCCAGGTTCACTTTATCCCTTGGACCTTCTTGTTGACGAGGAAACACAGAAACTGCATCGGAATTAAATACAAACGGGACAATGCCGACTTAAGGACAAGAAGACTGGCTCTTCTTACTGACTTTGTTTTGAACCTTTCCTGTGACACTAGTTATAGATTCCGACGCTTCAATTTAGGATTAGTGTATCCCTCTGCCCTTCTTATTGACGATGAAATACAGAAATGGCATCCGAATTAAATACAAAAGGCACAATGCCGACTTAAGGACAAGAAGTCTGACTCTTCTTACTGACTATCTTTTGAACCATTCCTGTGACACTAGTTATAGATTCCGATGCTTCATTCCAGGTTTACTGTATCCCTTGGACCTTCTTATTGACGGTGAAACACAGAAATTGCATCGGAAATAAATAGAAAAGGCACTATGCCGACTTAAGTACAAGATGACTGACTCTTCTTACTGACTATGTTTTGAACGATTCCTGTGACACCAGTTATAGATCCCGATGCTTCACTTCAGGTTTACTGTATCTCTTGGACCATCTTCTAGACGATGAAACACAAAAATTGCATCGGAATTAAATACAAAAGGCAAAATGCCGACTGAAGTACACGAAGACTGACTCTTCTTACTGTCTGTGATTTGAACCATTCCTGTGACACTAGCTACAGATTCCGATGCCTCACTCCAGGTTTACTGTATCCCTTGGACCTTCTTATTGACGATGAAACACAGAAATCGCATCGGAATTCAATACAAAAGACACAATGCCGACATAAGTACAAGAAGACTAACTCTTCTTACTGACTATGTTTTGAAATATTCCTGTGACACTAGTTATGGATTCCGATGCTCCACTTCAGGTTTACTGTATCCCTCTGACCTTTTATTTACGATGAAACACAGAAATTGCATCGGAATTAAATACAAAAGGCACAATGCCGAATAAGTTCAAGAAGACTGACACTTATTACTGTCTATTTTTGAACCACTCCTGTGACACTAGTTATAGACTCCGATGCTTCACTCCAGGTTTACTGTAGCCCTTGGTCCTTCTTATTGACGAAGAAACACAGAAATTGCATCGGAATGAAATAGAAAAGGCACAATGCCGACTTATGTACAAGAAAGCTGACTCTTCTTACTGACTATGTTCTGAACCATTCCTGTGACACTAGTTATAAATTCTGGTGCTTCACTTCAGATTTACTGTATCCCTTGGACCTTCTTATTGACGATGAAACACAGAAATTGCATCGGAATTACATAAAAAAGGCACAGTGCAGAATTAAGTACAAGGAGACTGACTCTTCTTACAGTCTATGTTTTGAACCATTCCTGTGACACTATCTATAGATTACGATGCTTCACTTCAGGTTTACTGTACCCCTCTGACCTTCGTATTGACGATGAAACACAGAAATTGCTTCGGAATTAAATACAAAAGGCACAATGCCGACTTAAGTACAAGAAGACTAATTCATATTACTGTCTATGTTTTTAACCATTCCATTGACACTAGTTATAGATTCCGATGCTTCACTCCCGGTTTACTGTATCCCTTGGACCTTCTTATTGACGATGAAACACACAAATTGCATCGGAATTAAATAGAAAAGGCACTATGCCGACTTAAGTACAGGAAGACTTACCCTTCCAACTGACTACGATTTGAACGATTCCTGTGACACCAGTTATAGATCCTGATGCTTCACTTCAGGTTTACTGTATCCCTTGGACCTTCTTATTGACGATGAATCACAAAAATTGCATCGGAATTAAATACAGAAGGCAAAATGCCGACTGAAGTACACGAAGACTGACTCTTCTTACTGCCTATGATTTGAACCATTCCTGTGACACTAGTTACAGATTCCGATGCTTCACTCCAGGTTTACTGTATCCCTTGGTCCTTCTTATTGACGATGAAACACAGAAATTGCATCGGAATTAAATAGAAAAGGCACAATGCCGACTTAAGTACAAGAAGACTGACTCTTCTTACTGACTATGATTTGAACCATTCCTGAGACACTAGTTATAAATTCCGATGCTTCACTTCATGTTTACTGTATCCCTTGGACCTTCTTGTTGACGATGAAACACAGAAATTGCATCGGAATTAAATACAAAAGGCACAATGCAAAATGAAGTACAAGCAGACTGACTCTTCTTACTGTCTATGTTTTGAACCATTCCTGTGACACTAGTTATAGATTCCGATGCTTCACTCCAGGTTTACTGTATCCCTTGGAGCTTCTTATTGATGATGAAACACAAGAATTGCATCGGAATTAAATACAAAAGGCACAATGCCGACTTAAGGACAAGAAGTCTGACTCTTCTTACTGACTATATTTTGAAATATTCCTGTGACACTAGCTATAGATTCCGATGCTTCACTTCAGGTTAACTGTACCCCTCTGACCTTCTTAATGACGATGAAACACAGAAATTGCGTCGTAATTAAATACAAAAGGCACAATGTCGACTTAAGTACAAGAAGACTGACTCTTCTTACTGTCTATGTTTTGAACCATACCATTGACACTAGTTATAGATTCCGATGCTTCATTCCAGGTTAACTGTATCCCTTGGACATTCTTATTGACGATGAAACACACAAATTGCATCGGAATTAAAAAAAAAGGCACTATGCCGACTTAAGTACAAGATGACTGACTCTTCTTACTGACTATGTTTTGAACGATTCCTGTGACACCAGTTATAGATCCCGATGCTTCACTTCAGGTTTACTGTATCCCTTGGACCTTCTTATTGACGATGAAACACAGAAATTGCATCGGAATTAAATACAAAAGGCACAATGCCGACATAAGTACAAGAAGACTAACTCTTCTTACTGACTATGTTTTGAACCATTCCTGCGACACTAGTTATGGATTCCGATGCTTCTCTTCAGGTTTACTGTATCCCTCTGACCTTCTTATTGACGATGAAACACAGAAATTGCATCGGAATTAAATACAAAACTCACAATGCCGAATTAAGTTCAAGAAGACTGACTCTTATTACTGTCTATTTTTGAACCACTCCTGTGACACTAGTTATAGACTCCGATGCTTCACTCCAGGTTTACTGTATCCCTTGGACCTTCTTATTGACGTTGAAACACAGAAATTGCATCGGAATTAAATACAAAAGGCACAGTGCAGAATTAAGTACAAGGAGACTGACTCTTCTTACAGTCTATGTTTTGAACCATTCCTGTGACACTAGTTATAGATTCCGATGCTTCACTCCAGGTTTACTGTATCCCTTGGACCTTCTTATTGATGATGAAACACAGAAATTGCATCGGAATTAAATACAAAAGGCACAATGCCGACTTAAGAACAAGAAGTCTGACTCTTCTTACTGACTATGTTTTGAACCATTCCTGCGACACTAGTTATGGATTCCGATGCTTCACTTCAGGTTTACTGTACCCCTCTGACCTTCTTATTCACGATGAAACACAGAAATTAAATCGGAATTAAACACAAAAGGCAAAATGCCGACTCAAGTAAACGAAGACTGACTCTTCTTACTGTCTATGTTTTGAACCATTCCTCAAAAACTAGTTATAAATTCCGATGCTACACTCCAGGTTTACTTTATCCCTTGGTCCTTCTTGTTGACGATGAAACACAGAAACTGCATCGGAATTAAATACCAAACGGCACAATGCCGACTTAAGGACAAGAAGACTGGCTCTTCTAACTGACTTTGTTTTGAACCTTTCCTGTGACACTAGTTTTAGATTCCGACGCTTCAATTTAGGATTAGTGTATCCCTCTGCCCTTCTTATTGACGATGAAATACAGAAATGGCATCCGAATTGAATACAAAAGGCACAATGCCGACTTAAGGACAAGAAGTCTGACTCTTCTTACTGACTATCTTTTGAACCATTCCTGTGACACTAGCTATAGATTCCGATGCTTCACTTCAGGTTAACTGTACCCCTCTGACCATCTTAATGACGATGAAACACAGAAATTGCATCGTAATTAAATACAAAAGGCACAATGCCGACTTAAGTACAAGAAGACTGACTCTTCTTACTGTCTATGTTTTGAAACATCCCATTGACACTAGTTATAGATTCCGATGCTTCATTCCAGGTTTACTGTATCCCTTGGACCTTCTTATTGACGATGAAACACAGAAATTGCATCGGAAATAAATAGAAAAGGCACTATGCCGACTTAAGTACAAGATGACTGACTCTTCTTACTGACTATGTTTTGAACGATTCCTGTGACACCAGTTATAGATCCCGATGCTTCACTTCAGGTTTACTGTATCTCTTGGACCTTCTTCTAGACGATGAAACACAAAAATTGCATCGGAATTAAATACAAAAGGCAAAATGCCGACTGAAGTACACGAAGACTGACTCTTCTTACTGTCTGTGATTTGAACCATTTCTGTGACACTAGCTACAGATTCCGATGCCTTACTCCAGGTTTACTGTATCCCTTGGACCTTCTTATTGACGATGAAGCACAGAAATCGCATCGGAATTCAATACAAAAGACACAATGCCGACATAAGTACAAGAAGACTAACTCTTCTTACTGACTATGTTTTGAAATATTCTAGTGACACTAGTTATGGATTCCGATGCTCCACTTCAGGTTTACTGTATCCCTCTGACCTTTTTATTTACGATGAAACACAGAAATTGCATCGGAATTAAATACAAAAGGCACAATGCCGAATTAAGTTCAAGAAGACTGACACTTATTACTGTCTATTTTTGAACCACTCCTGTGACACTAGTTATAGACTCCGATGCTTCACTCCAGGTTTACTGTAGCCCTTGGTCCTTCTTATTGACGAAGAAACACAGAAATTGCATCGGAATTAAATAGAAAAGGCACAATGCCGACTTATGTACAAGAAAGCTGACTCTTCTTACTGACTATGTTCTGAACCATTCCTGTGACACTAGTTATAAATTCTGGTGCTTCACTTCAGGTTTACTGTATCCCTTGGACCTTCTTATTGACGATGAAACACAGAAATTGCATCGGAATTACATAAAAAAGGCACAGTGCAGAATTAAGTACAAGGAGACTGACTCTTCTTACAGTCTATGTTTTGAACCATTCCTGTGACACTAGTTATAGATTCCGATGCTTCACTCCAGGTTTACTGTATCCCTTGGACCTTCTTGTTGATGATGAAACACAGAAATTGCATCGGAATTAAATACAAAAGGCACAATGCCGACTTAAGGACAAGAAGTCTGACCCTTCTTACTGACTATGTTTTGAACCATTCCTGTGACACTATCTATAGATTCCGATGCTTCACTTCAGGTTTACTGTACCCCTCTGACCTTCTTATTGACGATGAAACACAGAAATTGCATCGGAATTAAATACAAAAGGCACAATGCCGACTTAAGAACAAGAAGACTAATTCATATTTCTGTCTATGTTTTTAACCATTCCATTGACACTAGTTATAGATTCCGATGCTTCACTCCCGGTTTACTGTATCCCTTGGACCTTCTTATTGACGATGAAACACACAAATTGCATCGGAATTAAATAGAAAAGGCACTATGCCGACTTAAGTACAGGAAGACTTACCCTTCTAACTGACTATGATTTGAACGATTCCTGTGACACCAGTTATAGATCCTGATGCTTTACTTCAGGTTTACTGTATCCCTTGGACCTTCTTATTGACGATGAAACACAAAAATTGCATCGGAATAAAATACAGAAGGCAAAATGCCGACTGAAGTACACGAAGACTGACTCTTCTTACTGCCTATGATTTGAACCATTCCTGTGACACTCTAGGTTTACTGTATCCCTTGTTCCTTCTTATTGACGATGAAACACAGAAATTGCATCGGAATTAAATAGAAAAGGCACAATGCCGACTTAAGTACAAGAAGACTGACTCTTCTTACTGACTATATTTTGAAATATTCCTGTGACACTAGCTATAGATTCCGATGCTTCACTTCAGGTTAACTGTACCCCTCTGACCTTCTTAATGACGATGAAACACAGAAATTGCGTCGTAATTAAATACAAAAGGCACAATGTCGACTTAAGTACAAGAAGACTGACTCTTCTTACTGTCTATGTTTTGAACCATACCATTGACACTAGTTATAGATTCCGATGCTTCATTCCAGGTTAACTGTATCCCTTGGACATTCTTATTGACGATGAAACACACAAATTGCATCGGAATTAAAAAAAAAGGCACTATGCCGACTTAAGTACAAGATGACTGACTCTTCTTACTGACTATGTTTTGAACGATTCCTGTGACACCAGTTATAGATCCCGATGCTTCACTTCAGGTTTACTGTATCCCTTGGACCTTCTTATTGACGATGAAACACAGAAATTGCATCGGAATTAAATACAAAAGGCACAATGCCGACATAAGTACAAGAAGACTAACTCTTCTTACTGACTATGTTTTGAACCATTCCTGCGACACTAGTTATGGATTCCGATGCTTCTCTTCAGGTTTACTGTATCCCTCTGACCTTCTTATTGACGATGAAACACAGAAATTGCATCGGAATTAAATACAAAACTCACAATGCCGAATTAAGTTCAAGAAGACTGACTCTTATTACTGTCTATTTTTGAACCACTCCTGTGACACTAGTTATAGACTCCGATGCTTCACTCCAGGTTTACTGTATCCCTTGGACCTTCTTATTGACGTTGAAACACAGAAATTGCATCGGAATTAAATACAAAAGGCACAGTGCAGAATTAAGTACAAGGAGACTGACTCTTCTTACAGTCTATGTTTTGAACCATTCCTGTGACACTAGTTATAGATTCCGATGCTTCACTCCAGGTTTACTGTATCCCTTGGACCTTCTTATTGATGATGAAACACAGAAATTGCATCGGAATTAAATACAAAAGGCACAATGCCGACTTAAGAACAAGAAGTCTGACTCTTCTTACTGACTATGTTTTGAACCATTCCTGCGACACTAGTTATGGATTCCGATGCTTCACTTCAGGTTTACTGTACCCCTCTGACCTTCTTATTCACGATGAAACACAGAAATTAAATCGGAATTAAACACAAAAGGCAAAATGCCGACTCAAGTAAACGAAGACTGACTCTTCTTACTGTCTATGTTTTGAACCATTCCTCAAAAACTAGTTGTAAATTCCGATGCTACACTCCAGGTTTACTTTATCCCTTGGTCCTTCTTGTTGACGATGAAACACAGAAACTGCATCGGAATTAAATACAAACGGCACAATGCCGACTTAAGGACAAGAAGACTGGCTCTTCTAACTGACTTTGTTTTGAACCTTTCCTGTGACACTAGTTTTAGATTCCGACGCTTCAATTTAGGATTAGTGTATCCCTCTGCCCTTCTTATTGACGATGAAATACAGAAATGGCATCCGAATTGAATACAAAAGGCACAATGCCGACTTAAGGACAAGAAGTCTGACTCTTCTTACTGACTATCTTTTGAACCATTCCTGTGACACTAGCTATAGATTCCGATGCTTCACTTCAGGTTAACTGTACCCCTCTGACCATCTTAATGACGATGAAACACAGAAATTGCATCGTAATTAAATACAAAAGGCACAATGCCGACTTAAGTACAAGAAGACTGACTCTTCTTACTGTCTATGTTTTGAAACATCCCATTGACACTAGTTATAGATTCCGATGCTTCATTCCAGGTTTACTGTATCCCTTGGACCTTCTTATTGACGATGAAACACAGAAATTGCATCGGAAATAAATAGAAAAGGCACTATGCCGACTTAAGTACAAGATGACTGACTCTTCTTACTGACTATGTTTTGAACGATTCCTGTGACACCAGTTATAGATCCCGATGCTTCACTTCAGGTTTACTGTATCTCTTGGACCTTCTTCTAGACGAAGAAACACAGAAATTGCATCGGAATTAAATAGAAAAGGCACAATGCCGACTTATGTACAAGAAAGCTGACTCTTCTTACTGACTATGTTCTGAACCATTCCTGTGACACTAGTTATAAATTCTGGTGCTTCACTTCAGGTTTACTGTATCCCTTGGACCTTCTTATTGACGATGAAACACAGAAATTGCATCGGAATTACATAAAAAAGGCACAGTGCAGAATTAAGTACAAGGAGACTGACTCTTCTTACAGTCTATGTTTTGAACCATTCCTGTGACACTAGTTATAGATTCCGATGCTTCACTCCAGGTTTACTGTATCCCTTGGACCTTCTTGTTGATGATGAAACACAGAAATTGCATCGGAATTAAATACAAAAGGCACAATGCCGACTTAAGGACAAGAAGTCTGACCCTTCTTACTGACTATGTTTTGAACCATTCCTGTGACACTATCTATAGATTCCGATGCTTCACTTCAGGTTTACTGTACCCCTCTGACCTTCTTATTGACGATGAAACACAGAAATTGCATCGGAATTAAATACAAAAGGCACAATGCCGACTTAAGTACAAGAAGACTAATTCATATTACTGTCTATGTTTTTAACCATTCCATTGACACTAGTTATAGATACCGATGCTTCACTCCCGGTTTACTGTATCCCTTGGACCTTCTTATTGACGATGAAACACACAAATTGCATCGGAATTAAATAGAAAAGGCACTATGCCGACTTAAGTACAGGAAGACTTACCCTTCTAACTGACTATGATTTGAACGATTCCTGTGACACCAGTTATAGATCCTGATGCTTTACTTCAGGTTTACTGTATCCCTTGGACCTTCTTATTGACGATGAAACACAAAAATTGCATCGGAATAAAATACAGAAGGCAAAATGCCGACTGAAGTACACGAAGACTGACTCTTCTTACTGCCTATGATTTGAACCATTCCTGTGACACTCTAGGTTTACTGTATCCCTTGTTCCTTCTTATTGACGATGAAACACAGAAATTGCATCGGAATTAAATAGAAAAGGCACAATGCCGACTTAAGTACAAGAAGACTGACTCTTCTTACTGACTATAATTTGAACCATTCCTGAGACACTAGTTATAAATTCCGATGCTTCACTTCATGTTTACTGTATCCCTTGGACCTTCTTATTGACGATGAAACACAGAAATTGCATCGGAATTAAATACAAAAGGCACAGTGCAAAATGAAGTACAAGCAGACTGACTCTTCTTACTGTCTATGTTTTGAACCATACCATTGACACTAGTTATAGATTCCGATGCTTCATTCCAGGTTAACTGTATCCCTTGGACATTCTTATTGACGATGAAACACACAAATTGCATCGGAATTAAAAAAAAAGGCACTATGCCGACTTAAGTACAAGATGACTGACTCTTCTTACTGACTATGTTTTGAACGATTCCTGTGACACCAGTTATAGATCCCGATGCTTCACTTCAGGTTTACTGTATCCCTTGGACCTTCTTATTGACGATGAAACACAGAAATTGCATCGGAATTAAATACAAAAGGCACAATGCCGACATAAGTACAAGAAGACTAACTCTTCTTACTGACTATGTTTTGAACCATTCCTGCGACACTAGTTATGGATTCCGATGCTTCTCTTCAGGTTTACTGTATCCCTCTGACCTTCTTATTGACGATGAAACACAGAAATTGCATCGGAATTAAATACAAAACTCACAATGCCGAATTAAGTTCAAGAAGACTGACTCTTATTACTGTCTATTTTTGAACCACTCCTGTGACACTAGTTATAGACTCCGATGCTTCACTCCAGGTTTACTGTATCCCTTGGACCTTCTTATTGACGTTGAAACACAGAAATTGCATCGGAATTAAATACAAAAGGCACAGTGCAGAATTAAGTACAAGGAGACTGACTCTTCTTACAGTCTATGTTTTGAACCATTCCTGTGACACTAGTTATAGATTCCGATGCTTCACTCCAGGTTTACTGTATCCCTTGGACCTTCTTATTGATGATGAAACACAGAAATTGCATCGGAATTAAATACAAAAGGCACAATGCCGACTTAAGAACAAGAAGTCTGACTCTTCTTACTGACTATGTTTTGAACCATTCCTGCGACACTAGTTATGGATTCCGATGCTTCACTTCAGGTTTACTGTACCCCTCTGACCTTCTTATTCACGATGAAACACAGAAATTAAATCGGAATTAAACACAAAAGGCAAAATGCCGACTCAAGTAAACGAAGACTGACTCTTCTTACTGTCTATGTTTTGAACCATTCCTCAAAAACTAGTTGTAAATTCCGATGCTACACTCCAGGTTTACTTTATCCCTTGGTCCTTCTTGTTGACGATGAAACACAGAAACTGCATCGGAATTAAATACAAACGGCACAATGCCGACTTAAGGACAAGAAGACTGGCTCTTCTAACTGACTTTGTTTTGAACCTTTCCTGTGACACTAGTTTTAGTTTCCGACGCTTCAATTTAGGATTAGTGTATCCCTCTGCCCTTCTTATTGACGATGAAATACAGAAATGGCATCCGAATTGAATACAAAAGGCACAATGCCGACTTAAGGACAAGAAGTCTGACTCTTCTTACTGACTATCTTTTGAACCATTCCTGTGACACTAGCTATAGATTCCGATGCTTCACTTCAGGTTAACTGTACCCCTCTGACCATCTTAATGACGATGAAACACAGAAATTGCATCGTAATTAAATACAAAAGGCACAATGCCGACTTAAGTACAAGAAGACTGACTCTTCTTACTGTCTATGTTTTGAAACATCCCATTGACACTAGTTATAGATTCCGATGCTTCATTCCAGGTTTACTGTATCCCTTGGACCTTCTTATTGACGATGAAACACAGAAATTGCATCGGAAATAAATAGAAAAGGCACTATGCCGACTTAAGTACAAGATGACTGACTCTTCTTACTGACTATGTTTTGAACGATTCCTGTGACACCAGTTATAGATCCCGATGCTTCACTTCAGGTTTACTGTATCTCTTGGACCTTCTTCTAGACGATGAAACACAAAAATTGCATCGGAATTAAATACAAAAGGCAAAATGCCGACTGAAGTACACGAAGACTGACTCTTCTTACTGTCTGTGATTTGAACCATTTCTGTGACACTAGCTACAGATTCCGATGCCTTACTCCAGGTTTACTGTATCCCTTGGACCTTCTTATTGACGATGAAGCACAGAAATCGCATCGGAATTCAATACAAAAGACACAATGCCGACATAGGTACAAGAAGACTAACTGTTCTTACTGACTATGTTTTGAAATATTCTAGTGACACTAGTTATGGATTCCGATGCTCCACTTCAGGTTTACTGTATCCCTCTGACCTTTTTATTTACGATGAAACACAGAAATTGCATCGGAATTAAATACAAAAGGCACAATGCCGAATTAAGTTCAAGAAGACTGACACTTATTACTGTCTATTTTTGAACCACTCCTGTGACACTAGTTATAGACTCCGATGCTTCACTCCAGGTTTACTGTAGCCCTTGGTCCTTCTTATTGACGAAGAAACACAGAAATTGCATCGGAATTAAATAGAAAAGGCACAATGCCGACTTATGTACAAGAAAGCTGACTCTTCTTACTGACTATGTTCTGAACCATTCCTGTGACACTAGTTATAAATTCTGGTGCTTCACTTCAGGTTTACTGTATCCCTTGGACCTTCTTATTGACGATGAAACACAGAAATTGCATCGGAATTACATAAAAAAGGCACAGTGCAGAATTAAGTACAAGGAGACTGACTCTTCTTACAGTCTATGTTTTGAACCATTCCTGTGACACTAGTTATAGATTCCGATGCTTCACTCCAGGTTTACTGTATCCCTTGGACCTTCTTGTTGATGATGAAACACAGAAATTGCATCGGAATTAAATACAAAAGGCACAATGCCGACTTAAGGACAAGAAGTCTGACCCTTCTTACTGACTATGTTTTGAACCATTCCTGTGACACTATCTATAGATTCCGATGCTTCACTTCAGGTTTACTGTACCCCTCTGACCTTCTTATTGACGATGAAACACAGAAATTGCATCGGAATTAAATACAAAAGGCACAATGCCGACTTAAGTACAAGAAGACTAATTCATATTACTGTCTATGTTTTTAACCATTCCATTGACACTAGTTATAGATTCCGATGCTTCACTCCCGGTTTACTGTATCCCTTGGACCTTCTTATTGACGATGAAACACACAAATTGCATCGGAATTAAATAGAAAAGGCACTATGCCGACTTAAGTACAGGAAGACTTACCCTTCTAACTGACTATGATTTGAACGATTCCTGTGACACCAGTTATAGATCCTGATGCTTTACTTCAGGTTTACTGTATCCCTTGGACCTTCTTATTGACGATGAAACACAAAAATTGCATCGGAATAAAATACAGAAGGCAAAATGCCGACTGAAGTACACGAAGACTGACTCTTCTTACTGCCTATGATTTGAACCATTCCTGTGACACTCTAGGTTTACTGTATCCCTTGTTCCTTCTTATTGACGATGAAACACAGAAATTGCATCGGAATTAAATAGAAAAGGCACAATGCCGACTTAAGTACAAGAAGACTGACTCTTCTTACTGACTATAATTTGAACCATTCCTGAGACACTAGTTATAAATTCCGATGCTTCACTTCATGTTTACTGTATCCCTTGGACCTTCTTATTGACGATGAAACACAGAAATTGCATCGGAATTAAATACAAAAGGCACAGTGCAAAATGAAGTACAAGCAGACTGACTCTTCTTACTGTCTATGTTTTGAACCATTCCTGTGACACTAGTTATAGATTCCGATGCTTCACTCCAGGTTTACTGGATCCCTTGGAGCTTCTTATTGATGATGAAACACAAGAATTGCATCGGAATTAAATACAAAAGGCACAATGCCGACTTAAGGACAAGAAGTCTGACTCTTCTTACTGACTATATTTTGAAATATTCCTGTGACACTAGCTATAGATTCCGATGCTTCACTTCAGGTTAACTGTACCCCTCTGACCTTCTTAATGACGATGAAACACAGAAATTGCGTCGTAATTAAATACAAAAGGCACAATGTCGACTTAAGTACAAGAAGACTGACTCTTCTTACTGTCTATGTTTTGAACCATACCATTGACACTAGTTATAGATTCCGATGCTTCATTCCAGGTTAACTGTATCCCTTGGACATTCTTATTGACGATGAAACACACAAATTGCATCGGAATTAAAAAAAAAGGCACTATGCCGACTTAAGTACAAGATGACTGACTCTTCTTACTGACTATGTTTTGAACGATTCCTGTGACACCAGTTGTAGATCCCGATGCTTCACTTCAGGTTTACTGTATCCCTTGGACCTTCTTATTGACGATGAAACACAGAAATTGCACCGGAATTAAATACAAATGGCACAATGCCGACATAAGTACAAGAAGACTAACTCTTCTTACTGACTATGTTTTGAACAATTCCTGTGACACTAGTTATGGATTCCGATGCTTCTCTTCAGGTTTACTGTATCCCTCTGACCTTCTTATTGACGATGAAACACAGAAATTGCATCGGAATTAAATACAAAACTCACAATGCCGAATTAAGTTCAAGAAGACTGACTCTTATTACTGTCTACTTTTGAACCACTCCTGTGACACTAGTTATAGACTCCGATGCTTCACTCCAGGTTTACTGTATCCCTTGGACCTTCTTATTGACGTTGAAACACAGAAATTGCATCGGAATTAAATACAAAAGGCACAGTGCAGAATTAAGTACAATGAGACTGACTCTTCTTACAGTCTATGTTTTGAACCATTCCTGTGACACTAGTTATAGATTCCGATGCTTCACTGCAGGTTTACTGTATACCTTGGACCTTGTCATTGACGATGAAACACAGAAATTGCATCGAAATTAAATAGAAAATGTACAATGCCGACTTAAGTACAAGAAGACTGACTCTTTTTACTAATTATGTTTGAACCATTCCTGTGACACTAGTTATAATTCCGATGCTTCACTTTAGGATTAGTGTATCCCTCTGCCCTTCTTATTGACGATGAAACACAGAAATTACATCGGAATTAAATAGAAAAGGCACAATGCCGACTTAAGTACAAGAAGACTGTCTCTTCTTACTGTCTATGTTTTGAACCATACCATTGACACTAGTTATAGATTCCGATGCTTCACTCCAGGTTTACTGTATCCCTCTGCCCTTCTTATTGACGATGAAACACAGAAATTGCATCGGAATTAAATAGAAAAGGCACAATGCCGACTTAAGTACAAGAAGACTGTGTCTTCTTACTGTCTATGTTTTGAACCATACCATTGACACTAGTTATAGATTCCGATGCTTCACTCCAGGTTTACTGTATCCCTTGGACCTTCTTATTGACGATGAAACACACAAATTGCATCGGAATTAAATACAAAAGGCACAATGCCGACTTAAGGACAAGAAGTCTGACTCTTCTTACTGACTATCTTTGAACCATTCCTGTGACACTAGCTATAAATTCCGATGCTTCACTTCAGGTTAACTGTACAAATCTGACCATCTTAATGACGATGAAACACAGAAATTGCATCGTAATTAAATACAAAAGGCACAATGCCGACTTAAGTATAAGAAGACTGACTCTTCTTACTGTCTATGTTTTGAACCATACCATTGACACTAGTCATAGATTCCGATGCTTCATTCCAGGTTTACTGTATCCCTAGGACCTTCTTATTGACGATGAAACACAGAAATTGCATCGGAAATAAATAGAAAAGGCACTATGCCGACTTAAGTACAAGATGACTGACTCTTCTTACTGACTATGTTTTGAACGATTCCTGTGACACCAGTTATAGATCCCGATGCTTCACTTCAGGTTTACTGTATCCCTTGGACCTTCTTCTGGACGATGAAACACAAAAATTGCATCGGAATTAAATACAAAAGGCAAAATGCCGACTGAAGTACACGAAGACTGACTCTTCTTACTGTCTGTTATTTGAACCATTCCTGTGACACTAGCTACAGATTCCGTTGCTTCACTCCAAGTTTACTGTATCCCTTAGACCTTCTTATTGACGATGAAACACAGAAATTGCTTCGGAATTCAATACAAAAGGCACAATGCCGACATAAGTACAAGAAGACTAACTCTTCTTACTGACTATGTTTTGAACCATTCCTGTGACACTAGTTATGGATTCCGATGCTCCACTTCAGGTTTACTGTATCCCTCTGACCTTTTTATTGACGATGAAACACAGAAATTGCAACGGAATTAAATACAGAAGGCAAAATGCCGACTGAAGTACACGAAGACTGACTCTTCTTACTGTCTGTGATTTGAACCATTCCTGTGACACTAGCTACAGATTCCGATGCTTCACTCCAGGTTTACTGTATCCCTTGGAGCTTCTTATTGATGATGAAACACAAGAATTGCATCGGAATTAAATACAAAAGGCACAATGCCGACTTAAGGACAAGAAGACTGACTCTTCTTACTGACTATGTTTTGAACCATTCCTGTGACACTAGTTATAAATTCCGATGCTTCACTTCACGTTTACTGTATCCCTTGGACCTTCTTATTGACGATGAAACACAGAAATTGCATCGGAATTAAATACAAAAGGCACAGTGCAAAATTAAGTACATGGAGACTGACTCTTCTTACTGTCTATGTTTTGAACCATTCCTGTGACACTAGTTATAGATTCCGATGCTTCACTCCAGGTTTACTGTATCCCTTGGAGCTTCTTATTGATGATGAAACACAAGAATTGCATCGGAATTAAATACAAAAGGCACAATGCCGACTTAAGGACAAGAAGTCTGACTCTTCTTACTGACTATCTTTTGAACCATTCCTGTGACACTAGCTATAGATTCCGATGCTTCACTTCAGGTTAACTGTACCCCTCTGACCTTCTTAATGACGATGAAACACAGAAATTGCATCGTAATTAAATACAAAAGGCACAATGTCGACTTAAGTACAAGAAGACTTACTCTTCTTACTGTTTATGTTTTGAACCATACCATTGACACTAGTTATAGATTCCGATGCTTCATTCCAGGTTAACTGTATCCCTTGGACCTTCTTATTGACGATGAAACACACAAATTGCATCGGAATTAAAAAAAAAGGCACTATGCCGACTTAAGTACAAGATGACTGACTCTTCTTACTGACTATGTTTTGAACGATTCCAGTGACACCAGTTATAAATCCCGATGCTTCACTTCAGGTTTACTGTATCCCTTGGAACTTCTTATTGACGATGAAACACAGAAATTGCATCGGAATTAAATACAAAAGGCACAATGCCGACATAAGTACAAGAAGACTAACTCTTCTTACTGACTATGTTTTGAACCATTCCTGTGACACTAGTTATGGATTCCGATGCTTCTCTTCAGGTTTACTGTATCCCTCTGACCTTCTTATTGACGATGAAACACAGAAATTGCATCGGAATTAAATACAAAAGGCACATTGCCGACTTAAGGACAAGAAGTCTGACTCTTCTTACTGACTATGTTTTGAACCATTCCTGTGACACTATCTATAGATTCCGATGCTTCACTTCAGGTTTACTGTACCCCTCTGACCTTCTTATTCACGATGAAACGCAGAAATTAAATCGGAATTAAACACAAAAGGCAAAATGCCGACTCAAGTAAACGAAGACTGACTCTTCTTACTGTCTATGTTTTGAACCATTCCTCAAAAACTAGTTATAAATTCCGATGCTACACTCCAGGTTCACTTTATCCCTTGGACCTTCTTGTTGACGATGAAACACAGAAACTGCATCGGAATTAAATACAAACGGCACAATGCCGACTTAAGGACAAGAAGACTGGCTCTTCTTACTGACTTTGTTTTGAACCTTTCCTGTGACACTAGTTATAGATTCCGACGCTTCAATTTAGGATTAGTGTATCCCTCTGCCCTTCTTATTGACGATGAAATACAGAAATGGCATCCGAATTAAATACAAAAGGCACAATGCCGACTTAAGGACAAGAAGTCTGACTCTTCTTACTGACTATCTTTTGAACCATTCCTGTGACACTAGTTATAGATTCCGATGCTTCATTCCAGGTTTACTGTATCCCTTGGACCTTCTTATTGACGATGAAACACAGAAATTGCATCGGAAATAAATAGAAAAGGCACTATGCCGACTTAAGTACAAGATGACTGACTCTTCTTACTGACTATGTTTTGAACGATTCCTGTGACACCAGTTATAGATCCCGATGCTTCACTTCAGGTTTACTGTATCTCTTGGACCTTCTTCTAGACGATGAAACACAAAAATTGCATCGGAATTAAATACAAAAGGCAAAATGCCGACTGAAGTACACGAAGACTGACTCTTCTTACTGTCTGTGATTTGAACCATTCCTGTGACACTAGCTACAGATTCCGATGCCTCACTCCAGGTTTACTGTATCCCTTGGACCTTCTTATTGACGATGAAACACAGAAATCGCATCGGAATTCAATACAAAAGACACAATGCCGACATAAGTACAAGAAGACTAACTCTTCTTACTGACTATGTTTTGAAATATTCCTGTGACACTAGTTATGGATTCCGATGCTCCACTTCAGGTTTACTGTATCCCTCTGACCTTTTTATTTACGATGAAACACAGAAATTGCATCGGAATTAAATACAAAAGGCACAATGCCGAATTAAGTTCAAGAAGACTGACACTTATTACTGTCTATTTTTGAACCACTCCTGTGACACTAGTTATAGACTCCGATGCTTCACTCCAGGTTTACTGTAGCCCTTGGTCCTTCTTATTGACGAAGAAACACAGAAATTGCATCGGAATTAAATAGAAAAGGCACAATGCCGACTTATGTACAAGAAAGCTGACTCTTCTTACTGACTATGTTCTGAACCATTCCTGTGACACTAGTTATAAATTCTGGTGCTTCACTTCAGGTTTACTGTATCCCTTGGACCTTCTTATTGACGATGAAACACAGAAATTGCATCGGAATTACATAAAAAAGGCACAGTGCAGAATTAAGTACAAGGAGACTGACTCTTCTTACAGTCTATGTTTTGAACCATTCCTGTGACACTAGTTATAGATTCCGATGCTTCACTCCAGGTTTACTGTATCCGTTGGACCTTCTTGTTGATGATGAAACACAGAAATTGCATCGGAATTAAATACAAAAGGCACAATGCCGACTTAAGGACAAGAAGTCTGACTCTTCTTACTGACTATGTTTTGAACCATTCCTGTGACACTATCTATAGATTACGATGCTTCACTTCAGGTTTACTGTACCCCTCTTACCTTCGTATTGACGATGAAACACAGAAATTGCTTCGGAATTAAATACAAAAGGCACAATGCCGACTTAAGTACAAGAAGACTAATTCATATTACTGTCTATGTTTTTAACCATTCCATTGACACTAGTTATAGATTCCGATGCTTCACTCCCGGTTTACTGTATCCCTTGGACCTTCTTATTGACGATGAAACACACAAATTGCATCGGAATTAAATAGAAAAGGCACTATGCCGACTTAAGTACAGGAAGACTTACCCTTCCAACTGACTACGATTTGAACGATTCCTGTGACACCAGTTATAGATCCTGATGCTTCACTTCAGGTTTACTGTATCCCTTGGACCTTCTTATTGACGATGAATCACAAAAATTGCATCGGAATTAAATACAGAAGGCAAAATGCCGACTGAGGTACACGAAGACTGACTCTTCTTACTGCCTATGATTTGAACCATTCCTGTGACACTAGTTACAGATTCCGATGCTTCACTCCAGGTTTACTGTATCCCTTGGTCCTTCTTATTGACGATGAAACACAGAAATTGCATCGGAATTAAATAGAAAAGGCACAATGCCGACTTAAGTACAAGAAGACTGACTCTTCTTACTGACTATGATTTGAACCATTCCTGAGACACTAGTTATAAATTCCGATGCTTCACTTCATGTTTACTGTATCCCTTGGACCTTCTTATTGACGATGAAACACAGAAATTGCATCGGAATTAAATACAAAAGGCACAATGCAAAATGAAGTACAAGCAGACTGACTCTTCTTACTGTCTATGTTTTGAACCATTCCTGTGACACTAGTTATAGATTCCGATGCTTCACTCCAGGTTTACTGTATCCCTTGGAGCTTCTTATTGATGATGAAACACAAGAATTGCATCGGAATTAAATACAAAAGGCACAATGCCGACTTAAGGACAAGAAGTCTGACTCTTCTTACTGACTATATTTTGAAATATTCCTGTGACACTAGCTATAGATTCCGATGCTTCACTTCAGGTTAACTGTACCCCTCTGACCTTCTTAATGACGATGAAAAACAGAAATTGCGTCGTAATTAAATACAAAAGGCACAATGTCGACTTAAGTACAAGAAGACTGACTCTTCTTACTGTCTATGTTTTGAACCATACCATTGACACTAGTTATAGATTCCGATGCTTCATTCCAGGTTAACTGTATCCCTTGGACATTCTTATTGACGATGAAACACACAAATTGCATCGGAATTAAAAAAAAAGGCACTATGCCGACTTAAGTACAAGATGACTGACTCTTCTTACTGACTATGTTTTGAACGATTCCTGTGACACCAGTTATAGATCCCGATGCTTCACTTCAGGTTTACTGTATCCCTTGGACCTTCTTATTGACGATGAAACACAGAAATTGCATCGGAATTAAATACAAAAGGCACAATGCCGACATAAGTACAAGAAGACTAACTCTTCTTACTGACTATGTTTTGAACCATTCCTGCGACACTAGTTATGGATTCCGATGCTTCTCTTCAGGTTTACTGTATCCCTCTGACCTTCTTATTGACGATGAAACACAGAAATTGCATCGGAATTAAATACAAAACTCACAATGCCGAATTAAGTTCAAGAAGACTGACTCTTATTACTGTCTATTTTTGAACCACTCCTGTGACACTAGTTATAGACTCCGATGCTTCACTCCAGGTTTACTGTATCCCTTGGACCTTCTTATTGACGTTGAAACACAGAAATTGCATCGGAATTAAATACAAAAGGCACAGTGCAGAATTAAGTACAAGGAGACTGACTCTTCTTACAGTCTATGTTTTGAACCATTCCTGTGACACTAGTTATAGATTCCGATGCTTCACTCCAGGTTTACTGTATCCCTTGGACCTTCTTATTGATGATGAAACACAGAAATTGCATCGGAATTAAATACAAAAGGCACAATGCCGACTTAAGAACAAGAAGTCTGACTCTTCTTACTGACTATGTTTTGAACCATTCCTGCGACACTAGTTATGGATTCCGATGCTTCACTTCAGGTTTACTGTACCCCTCTGACCTTCTTATTCACGATGAAACACAGAAATTAAATCGGAATTAAACACAAAAGGCAAAATGCCGACTCAAGTAAACGAAGACTGACTCTTCTTACTGTCTATGTTTTGAACCATTCCTCAAAAACTAGTTGTAAATTCCGATGCTACACTCCAGGTTTACTTTATCCCTTGGTCCTTCTTGTTGACGATGAAACACAGAAACTGCATCGGAATTAAATACAAACGGCACAATGCCGACTTAAGGACAAGAAGACTGGCTCTTCTAACTGACTTTGTTTTGAACCTTTCCTGTGACACTAGTTTTAGATTCCGACGCTTCAATTTAGGATTAGTGTATCCCTCTGCCCTTCTTATTGACGATGAAATACAGAAATGGCATCCGAATTGAATACAAAAGGCACAATGCCGACTTAAGGACAAGAAGTCTGACTCTTCTTACTGACTATCTTTTGAACCATTCCTGTGACACTAGCTATAGATTCCGATGCTTCACTTCAGGTTAACTGTACCCCTCTGACCATCTTAATGACGATGAAACACAGAAATTGCATCGTAATTAAATACAAAAGGCACAATGCCGACTTAAGTACAAGAAGACTGACTCTTCTTACTGTCTATGTTTTGAAACATCCCATTGACACTAGTTATAGATTCCGATGCTTCATTCCAGGTTTACTGTATCCCTTGGACCTTCTTATTGACGATGAAACACAGAAATTGCATCGGAAATAAATAGAAAAGGCACTATGCCGACTTAAGTACAAGATGACTGACTCTTCTTACTGACTATGTTTTGAACGATTCCTGTGACACCAGTTATAGATCCCGATGCTTCACTTCAGGTTTACTGTATCTCTTGGACCTTCTTCTAGACGATGAAACACAAAAATTGCATCGGAATTAAATACAAAAGGCAAAATGCCGACTGAAGTACACGAAGACTGACTCTTCTTACTGTCTGTGATTTGAACCATTTCTGTGACACTAGCTACAGATTCCGATGCCTTACTCCAGGTTTACTGTATCCCTTGGACCTTCTTATTGACGATGAAGCACAGAAATCGCATCGGAATTCAATACAAAAGACACAATGCCGACATAAGTACAAGAAGACTAACTGTTCTTACTGACTATGTTTTGAAATATTCTAGTGACACTAGTTATGGATTCCGATGCTCCACTTCAGGTTTACTGTATCCCTCTGACCTTTTTATTTACGATGAAACACAGAAATTGCATCGGAATTAAATACAAAAGGCACAATGCCGAATTAAGTTCAAGAAGACTGACACTTATTACTGTCTATTTTTGAACCACTCCTGTGACACTAGTTATAGACTCCGATGCTTCACTCCAGGTTTACTGTAGCCCTTGGTCCTTCTTATTGACGAAGAAACACAGAAATTGCATCGGAATTAAATAGAAAAGGCACAATGCCGACTTATGTACAAGAAAGCTGACTCTTCTTACTGACTATGTTCTGAACCATTCCTGTGACACTAGTTATAAATTCTGGTGCTTCACTTCAGGTTTACTGTATCCCTTGGACCTTCTTATTGACGATGAAACACAGAAATTGCATCGGAATTACATAAAAAAGGCACAGTGCAGAATTAAGTACAAGGAGACTGACTCTTCTTACAGTCTATGTTTTGAACCATTCCTGTGACACTAGTTATAGATTCCGATGCTTCACTCCAGGTTTACTGTATCCCTTGGACCTTCTTGTTGATGATGAATCACAGAAATTGCATCGGAATTAAATACAAAAGGCACAATGCCGACTTAAGGACAAGAAGTCTGACCCTTCTTACTGACTATGTTTTGAACCATTCCTGTGACACTATCTATAGATTCCGATGCTTCACTTCAGGTTTACTGTACCCCTCTGACCTTCTTATTGACGATGAAACACAGAAATTGCATCGGAATTAAATACAAAAGGCACAATGCCGACTTAAGTACAAGAAGACTAATTCATATTACTGTCTATGTTTTTAACCATTCCATTGACACTAGTTATAGATTCCGATGCTTCACTCCCGGTTTACTGTATCCCTTGGACCTTCTTATTGACGATGAAACACACAAATTGCATCGGAATTAAATAGAAAAGGCACTATGCCGACTTAAGTACAGGAAGACTTACCCTTCTAACTGACTATGATTTGAACGATTCCTGTGACACCAGTTATAGATCCTGATGCTTTACTTCAGGTTTACTGTATCCCTTGGACCTTCTTATTGACGATGAAACACAAAAATTGCATCGGAATAAAATACAGAAGGCAAAATGCCGACTGAAGTACACGAAGACTGACTCTTCTTACTGCCTATGATTTGAACCATTCCTGTGACACTCTAGGTTTACTGTATCCCTTGTTCCTTCTTATTGACGATGAAACACAGAAATTGCATCGGAATTAAATAGAAAAGGCACAATGCCGACTTAAGTACAAGAAGACTGACTCTTCTTACTGACTATAATTTGAACCATTCCTGAGACACTAGTTATAAATTCCGATGCTTCACTTCATGTTTACTGTATCCCTTGGACCTTCTTATTGACGATGAAACACAGAAATTGCATCGGAATTAAATACAAAAGGCACAGTGCAAAATGAAGTACAAGCAGACTGACTCTTCTTACTGTCTATGTTTTGAACCATTCCTGTGACACTAGTTATAGATTCCGATGCTTCACTCCAGGTTTACTGGATCCCTTGGAGCTTCTTATTGATGATGAAACACAAGAATTGCATCGGAATTAAATACAAAAGGCACAATGCCGACTTAAGGACAAGAAGTCTGACTCTTCTTACTGACTATATTTTGAAATATTCCTGTGACACTAGCTATAGATTCCGATGCTTCACTTCAGGTTAACTGTACCCCTCTGACCTTCTTAATGACGATGAAACACAGAAATTGCGTCGTAATTAAATACAAAAGGCACAATGTCGACTTAAGTACAAGAAGACTGACTCTTCTTACTGTCTATGTTTTGAACCATTCCATTGACACTAGTTATAGATTCCGATGCTTCATTCCAGGTTAACTGTATCCCTTGGACATTCTTATTGACGATGAAACACACAAATTGCATCGGAATTAAAAAAAAAGGCACTATGCCGACTTAAGTACAAGATGACTGACTCTTCTTACTGACTATGTTTTGAACGATTCCTGTGACACCAGTTGTAGATCCCGATGCTTCACTTCAGGTTTACTGTATCCCTTGGACCTTCTTATTGACGATGAAACACAGAAATTGCACCGGAATTAAATACAAATGGCACAATGCCGACATAAGTACAAGAAGACTAACTCTTCTTACTGACTATGTTTTGAACAATTCCTGTGACACTAGTTATGGATTCCGATGCTTCTCTTCAGGTTTACTGTATCCCTCTGACCTTCTTATTGACGATGAAACACAGAAATTGCATCGGAATTAAATACAAAACTCACAATGCCGAATTAAGTTCAAGAAGACTGACTCTTATTACTGTCTACTTTTGAACCACTCCTGTGACACTAGTTATAGACTCCGATGCTTCACTCCAGGTTTACTGTATCCCTTGGACCTTCTTATTGACGTTGAAACACAGAAATTGCATCGGAATTAAATACAAAAGGCACAGTGCAGAATTAAGTACAATGAGACTGACTCTTCTTACAGTCTATGTTTTGAACCATTCCTGTGACACTAGTTATAGATTCCGATGCTTCACTGCAGGTTTACTGTATACCTTGGACCTTGTCATTGACGATGAAACACAGAAATTGCATCGAAATTAAATAGAAAATGTACAATGCCGACTTAAGTACAAGAAGACTGACTCTTTTTACTAATTATGTTTGAACCATTCCTGTGACACTAGTTATAATTCCGATGCTTCACTTTAGGATTAGTGTATCCCTCTGCCCTTCTTATTGACGATGAAACACAGAAATTACATCGGAATTAAATAGAAAAGGCACAATGCCGACTTAAGTACAAGAAGACTGTCTCTTCTTACTGTCTATGTTTTGAACCATACCATTGACACTAGTTATAGATTCCGATGCTTCACTCCAGGTTTACTGTATCCCTCTGCCCTTCTTATTGACGATGAAACACAGAAATTGCATCGGAATTAAATAGAAAAGGCACAATGCCGACTTAAGTACAAGAAGACTGTGTCTTCTTACTGTCTATGTTTTGAACCATACCATTGACACTAGTTATAGATTCCGATGCTTCACTCCAGGTTTACTGTATCCCTTGGACCTTCTTATTGACGATGAAACACACAAATTGCATCGGAATTAAATACAAAAGGCACAATGCCGACTTAAGGACAAGAAGTCTGACTCTTCTTACTGACTATCTTTGAACCATTCCTGTGACACTAGCTATAAATTCCGATGCTTCACTTCAGGTTAACTGTACAAATCTGACCATCTTAATGACGATGAAACACAGAAATTGCATCGTAATTAAATACAAAAGGCACAATGCCGACTTAAGTATAAGAAGACTGACTCTTCTTACTGTCTATGTTTTGAACCATACCATTGACACTAGTCATAGATTCCGATGCTTCATTCCAGGTTTACTGTATCCCTAGGACCTTCTTATTGACGATGAAACACAGAAATTGCATCGGAAATAAATAGAAAAGGCACTATGCCGACTTAAGTACAAGATGACTGACTCTTCTTACTGACTATGTTTTGAACGATTCCTGTGACACCAGTTATAGATCCCGATGCTTCACTTCAGGTTTACTGTATCCCTTGGACCTTCTTCTGGACGATGAAACACAAAAATTGCATCGGAATTAAATACAAAAGGCAAAATGCCGACTGAAGTACACGAAGACTGACTCTTCTTACTGTCTGTGATTTGAACCATTCCTGTGACACTAGCTACAGATTCCGTTGCTTCACTCCAGGTTTACTGTATCCCTTAGACCTTCTTATTGACGATGAAACACAGAAATTGCTTCGGAATTCAATACAAAAGGCACAATGCCGACATAAGTACAAGAAGACTAACTCTTCTTACTGACTATGTTTTGAAACATTCCTGTGACACTAGTTATGGATTCCGATGCTCCACTTCAGGTTTACTGTATCCCTCTGACCTTTTTATTGACGATGAAACACAGAAATTGCAACGGAATTAAATACAGAAGGCAAAATGCCGACTGAAGTACACGAAGACTGACTCTTCTTACTGTCTGTGATTTGAACCATTCCTGTGACACTAGCTACAGATTCCGATGCTTCACTCCAGGTTTACTGTATCCCTTGGAGCTTCTTATTGATGATGAAACACAAGAATTGCATCGGAATTAAATACAAAAGGCACAATGCCGACTTAAGGACAAGAAGACTGACTCTTCTTACTGACTATGTTTTGAACCATTCCTGTGACACTAGTTATAAATTCCGATGCTTCACTTCACGTTTACTGTATCCCTTGGACCTTCTTATTGACGATGAAACACAGAAATTGCATCGGAATTAAATACAAAAGGCACAGTGCAAAATTAAGTACATGGAGACTGACTCTTCTTACTGTCTATGTTTTGAACCATTCCTGTGACACTAGTTATAGATTCCGATGCTTCACTCCAGGTTTACTGTATCCCTTGGAGCTTCTTATTGATGATGAAACACAAGAATTGCATCGGAATTAAATACAAAAGGCACAATGCCGACTTAAGGACAAGAAGTCTGACTCTTCTTACTGACTATCTTTTGAACCATTCCTGTGACACTAGCTATAGATTCCGATGCTTCACTTCAGGTTAACTGTACCCCTCTGACCTTCTTAATGACGATGAAACACAGAAATTGCATCGTAATTAAATACAAAAGGCACAATGTCGACTTAAGTACAAGAAGACTTACTCTTCTTACTGTTTATGTTTTGAACCATACCATTGACACTAGTTATAGATTCCGATGCTTCATTCCAGGTTAACTGTATCCCTTGGACCTTCTTATTGACGATGAAACACACAAATTGCATCGGAATTAAAAAAAAAGGCACTATGCCGACTTAAGTACAAGATGACTGACTCTTCTTACTGACTATGTTTTGAACGATTCCAGTGACACCAGTTATAAATCCCGATGCTTCACTTCAGGTTTACTGTATCCCTTGGAACTTCTTATTGACGATGAAACACAGAAATTGCATCGGAATTAAATACAAAAGGCACAATGCCGACATAAGTACAAGAAGACTAACTCTTCTTACTGACTATGTTTTGAACCATTCCTGTGACACTAGTTATGGATTCCGATGCTTCTCTTCAGGTTTACTGTATCCCTCTGACCTTCTTATTGACGATGAAACACAGAAATTGCATCGGAATTAAATACAAAATGCACATTGCCGACTTAAGGACAAGAAGTCTGACTCTTCTTACTGACTATGTTTTGAACCATTCCTGTGACACTATCTATAGATTCCGATGCTTCACTTCAGGTTTACTGTACCCCTCTGACCTTCTTATTCACGATGAAACGCAGAAATTAAATCGGAATTAAACACAAAAGGCAAAATGCCGACTCAAGTAAACGAAGACTGACTCTTCTTACTGTCTATGTTTTGAACCATTCCTCAAAAACTAGTTATAAATTCCGATGCTACACTCCAGGTTCACTTTATCCCTTGGACCTTCTTGTTGACGATGAAACACAGAAACTGCATCGGAATTAAATACAAACGGCACAATGCCGACTTAAGGACAAGAAGACTGGCTCTTCTTACTGACTTTGTTTTGAACCTTTCCTGTGACACTAGTTATAGATTCCGACGCTTCAATTTAGGATTAGTGTATCCCTCTGCCCTTCTTATTGACGATGAAATACAGAAATGGCATCCGAATTAAATACAAAAGGCACAATGCCGACTTAAGGACAAGAAGTCTGACTCTTCTTACTGACTATCTTTTGAACCATTCCTGTGACACTAGTTATAGATTCCGATGCTTCATTCCAGGTTTACTGTATCCCTTGGACCTTCTTATTGACGATGAAACACAGAAATTGCATCGGAAATAAATAGAAAAGGCACTATGCCGACTTAAGTACAAGATGACTGACTCTTCTTACTGACTATGTTTTGAACGATTCCTGTGACACCAGTTATAGATCCCGATGCTTCACTTCAGGTTTACTGTATCTCTTGGACCTTCTTCTAGACGATGAAACACAAAAATTGCATCGGAATTAAATACAAAAGGCAAAATGCCGACTGAAGTACACGAAGACTGACTCTTCTTACTGTCTGTGATTTGAACCATTCCTGTGACACTAGCTACAGATTCCGATGCCTCACTCCAGGTTTACTGTATCCCTTGGACCTTCTTATTGACGATGAAACACAGAAATCGCATCGGAATTCAATACAAAAGACACAATGCCGACATAAGTACAAGAAGACTAACTCTTCTTACTGACTATGTTTTGAAATATTCCTGTGACACTAGTTATGGATTCCGATGCTCCACTTCAGGTTTACTGTATCCCTCTGACCTTTTTATTTACGATGAAACACAGAAATTGCATCGGAATTAAATACAAAAGGCACAATGCCGAATTAAGTTCAAGAAGACTGACACTTATTACTGTCTATTTTTGAACCACTCCTGTGACACTAGTTATAGACTCCGATGCTTCACTCCAGGTTTACTGTAGCCCTTGGTCCTTCTTATTGACGAAGAAACACAGAAATTGCATCGGAATTAAATAGAAAAGGCACAATGCCGACTTATGTACAAGAAAGCTGACTCTTCTTACTGACTATGTTCTGAACCATTCCTGTGACACTAGTTATAAATTCTGGTGCTTCACTTCAGGTTTACTGTATCCCTTGGACCTTCTTATTGACGATGAAACACAGAAATTGCATCGGAATTACATAAAAAAGGCACAGTGCAGAATTAAGTACAAGGAGACTGACTCTTCTTACAGTCTATGTTTTGAACCATTCCTGTGACACTAGTTATAGATTCCGATGCTTCACTCCAGGTTTACTGTATCCGTTGGACCTTCTTGTTGATGATGAAACACAGAAATTGCATCGGAATTAAATACAAAAGGCACAATGCCGACTTAAGGACAAGAAGTCTGACTCTTCTTACTGACTATGTTTTGAACCATTCCTGTGACACTATCTATAGATTACGATGCTTCACTTCAGGTTTACTGTACCCCTCTTACCTTCGTATTGACGATGAAACACAGAAATTGCTTCGGAATTAAATACAAAAGGCACAATGCCGACTTAAGTACAAGAAGACTAATTCATATTACTGTCTATGTTTTTAACCATTCCATTGACACTAGTTATAGATTCCGATGCTTCACTCCCGGTTTACTGTATCCCTTGGACCTTCTTATTGACGATGAAACACACAAATTGCATCGGAATTAAATAGAAAAGGCACTATGCCGACTTAAGTACAGGAAGACTTACCCTTCCAACTGACTACGATTTGAACGATTCCTGTGACACCAGTTATAGATCCTGATGCTTCACTTCAGGTTTACTGTATCCCTTGGACCTTCTTATTGACGATGAATCACAAAAATTGCATCGGAATTAAATACAGAAGGCAAAATGCCGACTGAGGTACACGAAGACTGACTCTTCTTACTGCCTATGATTTGAACCATTCCTGTGACACTAGTTACAGATTCCGATGCTTCACTCCAGGTTTACTGTATCCCTTGGTCCTTCTTATTGACGATGAAACACAGAAATTGCATCGGAATTAAATAGAAAAGGCACAATGCCGACTTAAGTACAAGAAGACTGACTCTTCTTACTGACTATGATTTGAACCATTCCTGAGACACTAGTTATAAATTCCGATGCTTCACTTCATGTTTACTGTATCCCTTGGACCTTCTTATTGACGATGAAACACAGAAATTGCATCGGAATTAAATACAAAAGGCACAATGCAAAATGAAGTACAAGCAGACTGACTCTTCTTACTGTCTATGTTTTGAACCATTCCTGTGACACTAGTTATAGATTCCGATGCTTCACTCCAGGTTTACTGTATCCCTTGGAGCTTCTTATTGATGATGAAACACAAGAATTGCATCGGAATTAAATACAAAAGGCACAATGCCGACTTAAGGACAAGAAGTCTGACTCTTCTTACTGACTATATTTTGAAATATTCCTGTGACACTAGCTATAGATTCCGATGCTTCACTTCAGGTTAACTGTACCCCTCTGACCTTCTTAATGACGATGAAACACAGAAATTGCGTCGTAATTAAATACAAAAGGCACAATGTCGACTTAAGTACATGAAGACCGACTCTTCCTACTGACTATGATTGAGCCATTCCTGTGACACCCGTTATAGATTCCGATGCTTCACTTCAGGTCTCAGGTTTACTGCACCCCTCTGACCTTCCTATTGACGATGAAACACAGAAATTGCATCGGAATTAAATACAAAACGCACAATGCCGACTTAAGTACAAGAAGACTAATTCATATTACTGTCTATGTTTTTAACCATTCCATTGACACTAGTTATAGATTCCGATGCTTCACTCCAGGTTTACTGTATCCCTTGGACCTTGTCATTGACGATGAAACACAGAAATTGCATCGAAATTAAATAGAAAAGGTACAATGCCGACTTAAGTACAAGAAGACTGACTCTTTTTACTGACTACGTTTGAACCATTCCTGTGACACTAGTTATAAATTCCGATGCTTCACCTCAGGTTTACTGTATCCCTTGGACCTTCTTTTTGACGATGAAACACAGAAATTAAATCGGAATTAAACACAAAAGGCAAAATGCCGACTTAAGTAAACGAAGACTGACTCTTCTTACTGTCTATGTTTTGAACCATTCCTCAAAAACTAGTTATAAATTCCGATGCTACACTCCAGGTTTACTTTATCCCTTGGACCTTCTTTTTGACGATGAAACACAGAAACTGCATCGGAATTAAATACAAACGGCACAATGCCGACTTAAGGACAAGAAGACTGGCTCTTCTTACTGACTTTGTTTTGAACCTTTCCTGTGACACTAGTTATAGATTCCGATGCTTCACTTTAGGATTAGTGTATCCCTCTGCCCTTCTTATTGACGATGAAACACAGAAATTGCATCGGAATTAAATAGAAATGGTACTATGCCGACTTAAGTACATGAAGACTGACCCTTCTAACTGACTATGATTTGAACGATTCCTGTGACACTAGTTATAGATCCCGATGCTTCACTTCTGGTTTACTGTATCCCTTGGACCTTCTTATTGACGATGAAACACAAAAATTGCATCGGAATTATATACAAAAGGCAAAATGCCGACTGAAGTACACGAAGACTGACTCTTCTTACTGTCAATGATTTGAACCATTCCTGTGACACTAGTTACAGATTCCGATGCTTCACTCCAGGTTTACTGTATCCCTTGGTCCTTCTTATTGACGATGAAACACAGAAATTGCATCGGAATTAAATAGAAAAGGCACAATGCCGACTTAAGCACAAGAAGACTGACTCTTCTTACTGTCTATGTTTTGAACCATACCATTGACACTAGTTCTAAATTCCGATGCTTCACTTCAGGATTACTGTATCCCTTGGACCTTCTTATTGATGATGAAACACAAGAATTGCATCGGAATTAAATACAAAAGGCACAGTGCAAAATTAAGTACAAGGAGACTGACTCTTCTTACTGTCTATGTTTTGAACCATTCCTGTGACACTAGTTATAGATTCCGATGCTTCACTCCAGGTTTACTGTATCCCTTGGACCTTCGTATTGATGATGAAACACAAGAATTGCATCGGAATTAAATACAAAAGGCACAATGCCGACTTAAGGACAAGAAGTCTGACTCTTCTTACTGACTATCTTTTGAACCATCCCTGTGACACTAGCTATAGATTCCGATGCTTCACTTCAGGTTAACTGTACCCGTCTGACCTTCTTATTGATGATGAAACACAGAAATTCCATCGGAATTAAATACAAAATGCACAATGCCGACTTAAGGACAAGATGTCTGACTCTTCTTACTGACTATGTTTTGAACCATTCCTGTGACACTATCTATAGATTCCGATGCATCACTTCAGGTTTACTGTACCCCTCTGACCTTCTTATTGACGATGAAACACAGAAATTGCAACGGAATTAAATACAAAAGGCACAATGCCGACTTAAGTACAAGAAGACTAATTCATATTACTGTCTATGTTTTTAACCATTCCATTGACACTAGTTATAGATTCCGATGCTTCACTCCAGGTTTACTGTATACCTTGGACCTTGTCATTGACGATGAAACACAGAAATTGCATCGAAATTAAATAGAAAATGTACAATGCCGACTTAAGTACAAGAAGACTGAATCTTTTTACTGACTATGTTTGAACCATTCCTGTGACACTAGTTATAATTCCGATGCTTCACTTTAGGATTAGTGTATCCCTCTGCCCTTCTTATTGACGATGAAACACAGAAATTGCATCGGAATTAAATAGAAAAGGCACAATGCCGACTTAAGTACAAGAAGACGGTCTCTTCTTACTGTCTATGTTTTGAACCATACCATTGACACTAGTTATAGATTCCGATGCTTCACTCCCGGTTTACTGTATCCCTTTGACCTTCTTATTGACGATGAAACACACAAATTGCATCGGAATTAAATAGAAAAGGCACTATGCCGACTTAAGTACAGGAAGACTTACCCTTCTAACTGACTATGATTTGAACGATTCCTGTGACACCAGTTATAGATCCCGATGCTTCACTTCAGGTTTACTGTATCCCTTGGACCTTCTTATTGACGATGAAACACAAAAATTGCATCGGAATAAAATACAGAAGGCAAAATGCCGACTGAAGTCACGAAGACTGACTCTTCTTACTGACTATGATTTGAACCATTCCTGTGACACTAGTTACAGATTCCGATGCTTCACTCCAGGTTTACTGTATCCCTCTGACCTTCTTAATGACGATAAAACACAGAAATTGCATCGTAATTAAATACAAAAGGCACAATGCCGACTTAAGTACAAGAAGACTGACTCTTCTTACTGTCTATGTTTTGAACCATACCATTGACACTAGTTATAGATTCCGATGCTTCATTCCAGGTTAACTGTATCCCTTGGACATTCTTATTGACGATGAAACATAGAAATTGCATCGGAATTAAATACAAAACTCACAATGCCGAATTAAGTTCAAGAAGACTGACTCTTATTACTGTCTATTTTTGAACCACTCCTGAGACACTAGTTATAGACTCCGATGCTTCACTCCAGGTTTACTGTATCCCTTGGACCTTCTTATTGACGTTGAAACACAGAAATTGCATCGGAATTAAATACAAAAGGCACAGTGCAGAATTAAGTACAAGGAGACTGACTCTTCTTACAGTCTATGTTTTGAACCATTCCTGTGACACTAGTTATAGATTCCGATGCTTTACTCCAGGTTTACTGTATCCCTTGGAACTTCTTATTGATGATGAAACACAGAAATTGCATCGGAATTAAATACAAAATGCACAATGCCGACTTAAGGACAAGAAGTCTGACTCTTCTTACTGACTGTGTTTTGAACCATTCCTGTGACACTATCTATAGATTCCGATGCTTCACTTCAGGTTTACTGTACCCCTCTGACCATCTTAATGACGATGAAACACAGAAATTGCATCGTAATTAAATACAAAAGGCACAATGCCGACTGAAGTACAAGAAGACTGACTCTTCTTACTGTCTATGTTTTGAACCATACCATTGACACTAGTTATAGATTCCGATGCTTCATTCCAGGTTTACTGTATCCCTTGGACCTTCTTATTGACGATTAACCACAGAAATTGCATCGGAAATAAGTATAAAAGGCACTATGCCGACTTAAGTACAAGAAGACTGACTCTTCTTACTGACTATGTTTTGAACGATTCCTGTGACACCAGTTATAGATCCCGATGCTTCACTTCAGGTTTACTGTATCCCTTGGACCTTCTTCTAGACGATGAAACACAAAAATTGCATCGGAATTAAATACAAAAGGCAAAATGCCGACTGAAGTACACGAAGACTGACTCTTCTTACTGTCTGTGATTTGAACCATTCCTGTGACACTAGCTACAGATTCCGATGCTTCACTAAAGGTTTACTGTATCCCTTGGACCTTCTTATTGACGATGAAACACAGAAATTGCATCGGAATTCAATACAAAAGTCACAATGCCGACATAAGTACAAGAAGACTAACTCTTCTTACTTACTATGTTTTGAACCATTCCTGTGACACTAGTTATGGATTCCGATGCTCCACTTCAGTTTTACTGTATCCCTCTGACCTTTTTATTGACGATGAAACACACAAATTGCATCGGAATTAAATACAAAAGGCACAATGCCGAATTAAGTTCAAGAAGAGTGACACTTATTACTGTCTATTTTTGAACCACTCCTGTGACACCAGTTATAGACTCCGATGGTTCACTCCAGGTTTACTGTATCCCTTGGTCCTTCTTATTGACGATGAAACACAGAAATTGCATCGGAATTAAATAGAAAAGGCACAATGCCGACTTAAGTACAAGAAGACTAATTCATATTACTGTCTATGTTTTAACCATTCCATTGACACTAGTTATAGATTCTGATGCTTCACTCCAGGTTTACTGTATACCTTGGACCTTGTCATTGACGATGAAACACAGAAATTGCATCGAAATTAAATAGAAAAGGTACAATGCCGACTTAAGTACAAGAAGACTGACTCTTTTTACTGACTATGTTTGAACCATTCCTGTGACACTAGTTATAATTCCGATGCTTCACTTTAGGATTAGTGTATCCCTCTGCCCTTCTTATTGACGATGAAACACAGAAATTGCATCGGAATTAAATAGAAAAGGCACAATGCCGACTTAAGTACAAGAAGACTGTCTCTTCTTACTGTCTATGTTTTGACCCATACCATTGACACTAGTTATAGATTCCGATGCTTCACACCAGGTTTACTGTATCCCTCTGCCCTTCTTATTGACGATGAAACACAGAAATTGCATCGGAATTAAATAGAAAAGGCACAATGCCGACTTAAGTACAAGAAGACTGTGTCTTCTTACTGTCTATGTTTTGAACCATACCATTGTCACTAGTTATAGATTCCGATGCCTCACTCCAGGTTTACTGTATCCCTTGGACCTTCTTATTGACGATGAAACACACAAATTGCATCGGAATTAAATACAAAAGGCACAATGCCGGCTTAAGGACAAGAAGTCTGACTCTTCTTACTGACTATCTTTGAACCATTCCTGTGACACTAGCTATAGATTCCGATGCTTCACTTCAGGTTAACTGTACCCATCTGACCATCTTAATGACGATGAAACACAGAAATTGCATCGTAATTAAATACAAAAGGCACAATGCCGACTTAAGTATAAGAATACTGACTCTTCTTACTGTCTATGTTTTGAACCATACCATTGACACTAGTTATAGATTCCGATGCTTCATTCCAGGTTTACTGTATCCCTAGGACCTTCTTATTGACGATGAAACACAGAAATTGCATCGGAAATAAATAGAAAAGGCACTATGCCGACTTAAGTACAAGATGACTGACTCTTCTTACTGACTATGTTTTGAACGATTCCTGTGACACCAGTTATAGATCCCGATGCTTCACTTCAGGTTTACTGTATCCCTTGGACCTTCTTCTAGACGATGAAACACAAAAATTGCATCGGAATTAAATACAAAATGCAAAATGCCGACTGAAGTACACGAAGACTGACTCTTCTTACTGTCTGTGATTTGAACCATTCCTGTGACACTAGCTACAGATTCCGTTGCTTCACTCCAGGTTTACTGTATCCCTTGGACCTTCTTATTGACGATGAAACACAGAAATTGCATCGGAATTCAATACAAAAGGCACAATGCCGACATAAGTACAAGAAGACTAACTCTTCTTACTGACTATGTTTTGAACCATTCCTGTGACACTAGTTATGGATTCCGATGCTCCACTTCAGGTTTACTGTATCCCTCTGACCTTTTTATTGACGATGAAACACAGAAATTGCATCGGAATTAAATACAGAAGGCAAAATGCCGACTGAAGTACACGAAGACTGACTCTTCTTACTGCCTATGATTTGAACCATTCCTGTGACACTAGTTACAGATTCCGATGCTTCACTCCAGGTTTACTGTATCCCTTGGTCCTTCTTATTGACGATGAAACACAGAAATTGCATCGGAATTGAATAGAAAAGGCACAATGCCGACTTAAGTACAAGAAGACTGACTCTTTTTACTGACTATGTTTTGAACCATTCCTGTGACACTAGTTATAAATTCCGATGCTTCACTTCATGTTTACTGTATCCCTTGGACCTTCTTATTGACGATGAAACACAGAAATTGCATCGGAATTAAATACAAAAGGCACAGTGCAAAATTAAGTACATGGAGACTGACTCTTCTTACTGTCTATGTTTTGAACCATTCCTGTGACACTAGTTATAGATTCCGATGCTTCACTCCAGGTTTACTGTATCCCTTGGAGCTTCTTATTGATGATGAAACACAAGAATTGCATCGGAATTAAATACAAAAGGCACAATGCCGACTTAAGGACAAGAAGTCTGACTCTTCTTACTGACTATCTTTTGAACCATTCCTGTGACACTAGCTATAGATTCCGATGCTTCACTTCAGGTTAACTGTACCCCTCTGACCTTCTTAATGACGATGAAACACAGAAATTGCATCGTAATTAAATACAAAAGGCACAATGTCGACTTAAGTACAAGAAGACTGACTCTTCTTACTGTCTATGTTTTGAACCATACCATTGACACTAGTTATAGATTCCGATGCTTCATTCCAGGTTAACTGTATCCCTTGGACCTTCTTATTGCCGATGAAACACACAAATTGCATCGGAATTAAAAAAAAAGGCACTATGCCGACTTAAGTACAAGATGACTGACTCTTCTTACTGACTATGTTTTGAACGATTCCAGTGACACCAGTTATAGATCCCGATGCTTCACTTCAGGTTTACTGTATCCCTTGGAACTTCTTATTGACGATGAAACACAGAAATTGCATCGGAATTAAATACAAAAGGCACAATGCCGACATAAGTACAAGAAGACTAACTCTTCTTACTGACTATGTTTTGAACCATTCCTGTGATACTAGTTATGGATTCCGATGCTTCTCTTCAGGTTTACTGTATCCCTCCGACCTTCTTATTGACGATGAAACACAGAAATTGCATCGGAATTAAATACAAAAGGCACATTGCCGACTTAAGGACAAGAAGTCTGACTCTTCTTACTGACTATGTTTTGAACCATTCATGTGACACTATCTATAGATTCCGATGCTTCACTTCAGGTTTACTGTACCCCTCTGACCTTCTTATTCACGATGAAACACAGAAATTAAATCGGAATTAAACACAAAAGGCAAAATGCCGACTCAAGTAAACGAAGACTGACTCTTCTTACTGTCTATGTTTTGAACCATTCCTCAAAAACTAGTTATAAATTCCGATGCTTCACTCCAGGTTTACTGTATCCCTTGGTCCTTCTTATTGACGATGAAACACAGAAATTGCATCGGAATTCAATAGAAAAGGCACAATGCCGACTTAAGTACAAGAAGACTGACTCTTCTTACTGACTATGTTTTGAACCATTCCTGTGACACTAGTTATAAATTCCGATGCTTCACTTCATGTTTACTGTATCCCTTGGACCTTCTTATTGACGATGAAACACAGAAATTGCATCGGAATTAAATACAAAAGGCACAGTGCAAAATTAAGTACATGGAGACTGACTCTTCTTACTGTCTATGTTTTGAACCATTCCTGTGACACTAGTTACAGATTCCGATGCTTCACTCCAGGTTTACTGTATCCCTTGGAGCTTCTTATTGATGATGAAACACAAGAATTGCATCGGAATTAAATACAAAAGGCACAATGCCGACTTAAGGACAAGAAGTCTGACTCTTCTTACTGACTATTTTTTGAACCATTCCTGTGACACTAGCTATAGATTCCGATGCTTCACTTCAGGTTAACTGTACCCCTCTGACCTTCTTAATGACGATGAAACACAGTAATTGCATCGTAATTAAATACAAAAGGCACAATGTCGACTTAAGTACAAGAAGACTGACTCTTCTTACTGTCTATGTTTTGAACCATACCATTGACACTAGTTATAGATTCCGATGCTTCATTCCAGGTTAACTGTATCCCTTGGACCTTCTTATTGACGATGAAACACACAAATTGCATCGGAATTAAAAAAAAAGGCACTATGCCGACTTAAGTACAAGATGACTGACTCTTCTTACTGACTATGTTTTGAACGATTCCAGTGACACCAGTTATAGATCCCGATGCTTCACTTCAGGTTTACTGTATCCCTTGGAACTTCTTATTGACGATGAAACACAGAAATTGCATCGGAATTAAATACAGAAGGCACAATGCCGACATAAGTACAAGAAGACTAACTCTTCTTACTGACTATGTTTTGAACCATTCCTGTGATACTAGTTATGGATTCCGATGCTTCTCTTCAGGTTTACTGTATCCCTCTGACCTTCTTATTGACGATGAAACACAGAAATTGCATCGGAATTAAATACAAAAGGCACATTGCCGACTTAAGGACAAGAAGTCTGACTCTTCTTACTGACTATGTTTTGAACCATTCCTGTGACACTATCTATAAATTCCGATGCTTCACTTCAGGTTAACTGTACCCCTCTGACCGTCTTAATGACGATGAAACACAGAAATTGCGTCGTAATTAAATATAAAAGGCACAGTGCCGACATAAGTACAAGAAGACTAACTCTTCTTACTGACTATGATTTGAACCATTCCTGTGATACTAGTTATTGATTCCGATGCTTCTCTTCAGGTTTACTGTATCCCTCTGACCTTCTTATTGACGATGAAACACAGAAATTGCATCGGAATTAAATACAAAACTCATAATGCCGAATTAAGTTCTAGAAGACTCACTCTTATTACTGTCTATTTTTGAACCACTCCTGTGACACTAGTTATAGACTCCGATGCTTCACTCCAGGTTTACTGTATCCCTTGGACCTTCTTATTGACGTTGAAACACAGAAATTGCATCGGAATGAAATACAAAAGGCACAGTGCAGAATTAAGTACAAGGAGACTGACTCTTCTTACAGTCTATGTTTTGAACCATTCCTGTGACACTAGTTATAGATTCCGATGCTTCACTCCAGGTTTACTGTATCCCTTGGACCTTCTTATTGATGATGAAACACAGAAATTGCATCGGAATTAAATACAAAAGGCACAATGCCGACTTAAGAACAAGAAGTCTGACTCTTCTTACTGACTATGTTTTGAACCATTCCTGTGACACTATCTATAGATTCCGATGCTTCACTTCAGGTTTACTGTACCCCTCTGACCTTCCTATTGACGATGAAACACAGAATTTGCATCGGAATTAAATACAAAACGCACAATGCCGACTTAAGTACAAGAAGACTAATTCATATTACTGTCTATGTTTTTAACCATTCCATTGACACTAGTTATAGATTCCGATGCTTCACTCCAGGTTTACTGTATCCCTTGGACCTTGTCATTGACGATGAAACACAGAAATTGCATCGAAATTAAATAGAAAAGGTACAATGCCGACTTAAGTACAAGAAGACTGACTCTTTTTACTGACTACGTTTGAACCATTCCTGTGACACTAGTTATAATTCCGATGCTTCACTTTAGGATTAGTGTATCCCTCTGCCCTTCTTATTGACGATGAAACACAGAAATTGCATCGGAATTAAATAGAAAAGGCACAATGCCGACTTAAGTACAAGAAGACTGTCTCTTCTTACTGTCTATGTTTTGAACCATACCATTGACACTAGTTATAGATTCCGATGCTTCACTCCCGGTTTACTGTATCCCTTGGACCTTCTTATTGACGATGAAACACACAAATTGCATCGGAATTAAATAGAAAAGGCACTATGCCGACTTAAGTACAGGAAGACTTACCCTTCTAACTGACTATGTTTTGAACAATTCCTGTGACACCAGTTATAGATCCTGATGCTTCACTTCAGGTTTACTGTATCCCTTGGACCTTCTTATTGACGATGAAACACAAAAATTGCATCGGAATTAAATACAGAAGGCAAAATGCCGACTGAATTACACGAAGACTGACTCTTCTTACTGACTATGTTTTGAACCATTCCTGTGACACTAGTTATGGATTCCGATGCTTCTCTTCAGGTTTACTGTATCCCTCTGACCTTCTTATTGACAATGATACACAGAAATTGCATCGGAATTAAATACAAAACTCACAATGCCGAATTAAGTTCAAGAAGACTGACTCTTATTACTGTCTATTTTTGAACCACTCCTGTGACACTAGTTATAGACTCCGATGCTTCACTCCAGGTTTACTGTATCCCTTGGACCTTCTTGTTGACGTTGAAACACAGAAATTGCATCGGAATTAAATACAAAAGGCACAGTGCAGAATTAAGTACAAGGAGACTGACTCTTCTTACAGTCTATGTTTTGAACCATTCCTGTGACACTAGTTATAGATTCCGATGCTTCACTCCAGGTTTACTGTATCCCTTGGACCTTCTTATTGATGATGAAACACAGAAATTGCATCGGAATTAAATACAAAAGGCACAATGCCGACTTAAGGACAAGAAGTCTGACTCTTCTTACTGACTATGTTTTGAACCATTCCTGTGACACTATCTATAGATTCCGATGCTTCACTTCAGGTTTACTGCACCCCTCTGACCTTCCTATTGACGATGAAACACAGAAATTGCATCGGAATTAAATACAAAACGCACAATGCCGACTTAAGTACAAGAAGACTAATTCATATTACTGTCTATGTTTTTAACCATTCCATTGACACTAGTTATAGATTCCGATGCTTCACTCCAGGTTTACTGTATCCCTTGGACCTTGTCATTGACGATGAAACACAGAAATTGCATCGAAATTAAATAGAAAAGGTACAATACCGACTTAAGTACAAGAAGACTGACTCTTTTTACTGACTACGTTTGAACCATTCCTGTGACAAGAGTTATAAATTCCGATGCTTCACCTCAGGTTTACTGTATCCCTTGGACCTCCTTTTGGACGATGAAACACAGAAATTAAATCGGAATTAAACACAAAAGGCAAAATGCCGACTTAAGTAAACGAAGACTGACTCTTCTTACTGTCTATGTTTTGAACCATTCCTCAAAAACTAGTTATAAATTCCGATGCTGCACTCCAGGATTACTTTATCCCTTGGACCTTCTTTTTGACGATGAAACACAGAAACTGCATCGGAATTAAATACAAACGGCACAATGCCGACTTAAGGACAAGAAGACTGGCTCTTCTTACTGACTTTGTTTTGAACCTTTCCTGTGACACTAGTTATAGATTCCGATGCTTCACTTTAGGATTAGTGTATCCCTCTGCCCTTCTTATTGACGATGAAACACAGAAATTGCATCGGAATTAAATAGAAATGGTACTATGCCGACTTAAGTACATGAAGACTGACCCTTCTAACTGACTATAATTTGAATGATTCCTGTGACACTAGTTATAGATCCCGATGCTTCACTTCTGGTTTACTGTATCCCTTGGACCTTCTTATTGACGAAGAAACACAAAAATTGCATCGGAATTATATACAAAAGGCAAAATGCCGACTGAAGTACACGAAGACTGACTCTTCTTACTGTCAATGATTTGAACCATTCCTGTGACACTAGTTACAGATTCCGATGCTTCACTCCAGGTTTACTGTATCCCTTGGTCCTTCTTATTGACGATGAAACACAGAAATTGCATCGGAATTAAATAGAAAAGGCAAAATGCCGACTTAAGCACAAGAAGACTGACTCTTCTTACTGTCTATGTTTTGAACCATTACCATTGACACTAGTTCTAAATTCCGATGCTTCACTTCAGGATTACTGTATCCCTTGGACCTTCTTATTGATGATGAAACACAAGAATTGCATCGGAATTAAATACAAAAGGCACAGTGGAAAATTAAGTACTAGGAGACTGACACTTCTTACTGTCTATGTTTTGAACCATTCCTGTGACACTAGTTATAGATTCCGATGCTTCACTCCAGGTTTACTGTATCCCTTGGACCTTCGTATTGATGATGAAACACAAGAATTGCATCGGAATTAAATACAAAAGGCACAATGCCGACTTAAGGACAAGAAGTCTGACTCTTCTTACTGACTATCTTTTGAACCATCCCTGTGACACTAGCTATAGATTCCGATGCTTCACTTCAGGTTAACTGTACCCGTCTGACCTTCTTATTGATGATGAAACACAGAAATTCCATCGGAATTAAATACAAAAGGCACAATGCCGACTTAAGGACAAGATGTCTGACTCTTCTCACTGACTATGTTTTGAACCATTCCTGTGACACTATCTATAGATTCCGATGCATCACTTCAGGTTTACTGTAGCCCCTCTGACCTTCTTATTGACGATGAAACACAAGAAATTGCATCGGAATTAAATACAAAAGGCACAATGCCGACTTAAGTACAAGAAGACTAATTCATATTACTGTCTATGTTTTCAACCATTCCATTGACACTAGTTATAGATTCCGATGCTTCACTCCAGGTTTACTGTATACCTTGGACCTTGTCATTGACGATGAAAACACAGAAATTGCATCGAAATTAAATAGGAAAAGGTACAATGCCGACTTAAGTACAAGAAGACTGAATCTTTTTACTGACTATGTTTGAACCATTCCTGTGACACTAGTTATAATTCCGATGCTTCACTTTAGGATTAGTGTATCCCTCTGCCCTTCTTATTGACGATGAAACACAGAAATTGCATCGGAATTAAATAGAAAAGGCACAATGCCGACTTAAGTACAAGAAGACTGTCTCTTCTTACTGTCTATGTTTTGAACCATACCATTGACACTAGTTATAGATTTCCGATGCTTCACTCCCGGTTTACTGTATCCCTTGGACCTTCTTATTGACGATGAAACACACAAATTGCATCGGAATTAAATAGAAAAGGCACTATGCCGACTTAAGTACAGGAAGACTTACCCTTCTAACTGACTATGATTTGAACGATTCCTGTGACACCAGTTATAGATCCCGATGCTTCACTTCAGGTTTACTGTATCCCTTGGACCTTCTTATTGACGATGAAACACAAAAATTGCATCGGAATTAAATACAGAAGGCAAAATGCCGACTGAAGTACACGAAGACTGACTCTTCTTACTGCCTATGATTTGAACCATTCCTGTGACACTAGTTACAGATTCCGATGCTTCACTCCAGGTTTACTGTATCCCTTGGTCCTTCTTATTGACGATGAAACACAGAAATTGCATCGGAATTAAATAGAAAAGGCACAATGCCGACTTACGTACAAGAAAACTGACTCTTCTTACTGACTATGATTTGAACCATTCCTGTGACACTAGTTATAAAATCCGATGCTTCACTTCATGTTTACTGTATCCCTTGGACCTTCTTATTGACGATGAAACACAGAAATTGCATCGGAATTAAATACAAAAGGCACAGTGCAATATTAAGTACAAGGAGACTGACTCTTCTTACTGTCTATGTTTTGAACCATTCCTGTGACACTAGTTATAGATTCCGATGCTTCACTCCAGGTTTACTGTATCCCTTGGAGCTTCTTATTGATGATGAAACACAAGAATTGCATCGGAATTAAATACAAAAGGCACAATGCCGACTTAAGGACAAGAAGTCTGACTCTTCTTACTGACTATCTTTTGAACCATTCCTGTGACACTAGCTATAGATTCCGATGCTTCACTTCAGGTTAACTGTACCCCTCTGACCTTCTTAATGACGATGAAACACAGAAATTGCATCGTAATTAAATACAAAAGGCACAATGTCGACTTAAGTACAAGAAGACTGACTCTTCTTACTGTCTATGTTTTGAACCATACCATTGACACTAGTTATAGATTCCGATGCTTCATTCCAGGTTAACTGTATCCCTTGGACATTCGTATTGACGATGAAACACACAAATTGCATCGGAATTAAAAAAAAAGGCACTATGCCGACTTAAGTACAAGATGACTGACTCTTCTTACTGACTATGTTTTGAACGATTCCTGTGACACCAGTTATAGATCCCGATGCTTTACTTCAGGTTTACTGTATCCCTTGGACCTTCTTATTGACGATGAAGCACAGAAATTGCATCGGAATTAAATACAAAAGGCACAATGCCGACATAAGTACAAGAAGACTAACTCTTCTTACTGACTATGTTTTGAACCATTCCTGTGACACTAGTTATGGATTCCGATGCTTCTCTTCAGGTTTACTGTATCCCTCTGACCTTCTTATTGACGATGAAACACAGAAATTGCATCGGAATTAAATACAAAACTCACAATGCCGAATTAAGTTCAAGAAGACTGACTCTTATTACTGTCTATTTTTGAACCACTCCTGTGACACTAGTTATAGATTCCGATGGTTTACTCCAGGGTTACTGTATCCCTTGGACCTTCTTATTGATGATGAAACACAGAAATTGCATCGGAATTAAATGCAAAATGCACAATGCCGACTTAAGGACAAGAAGTCTGACTCTTCTTACTGACTATGTTTTGAACCATTCCTGTGACACTATCTATAGATTCCGATGCTTCACTTCAGGTTTACTGTACCCGTCTGACCTTCTTATTGGTGATGAAACACAGAAATTGCATCGGAATTAATTACAAAAGGCACAATGCCGACTTAAGCACAAGAAGACTGACTCTTCTTACTGTCTATGTTTTGAACCATACCATTGACACTAGTTATAAATTCCGATGCTTCACGTCAGGATTACTGTATCAATTGGACCTTCTTATTGATGATGAAACACAAGAATTGCATCGGAATTAAATACAAAAGGCACAGTGCAAAATTAAGTACAAGGAGACTGACTCTTCTTACTGTCTATGTTTTGAACCATTCCTGTGACACTAGTTATAGATTCCGATGCTTCACTCCAGGTTTATTGTATCCCTTGGACCTTGTTATTGACGATGAAACACAGAAACTGCATCGGAATTAAATAGAAAAAGTACAATGCCGACATAAGTACAGGAAGATTGACTCATCTTACTGACTATGTCTGAACCATTCCTGTGACACTAGTTATAGATTCCGATGCTTCACCTCAAGTTTACTGTATGACTTGGACCTTCTTATTGACGATGAAACACAGAAATTGCATCGTAATTGACTACAAAAGGCACAATGCCGACTTAAGTACAAGAAGACTGACTCTTCTTACTGTCTATGTTTTGAACCATACCATTGACACTAGTTACAGATTCCGATGCTTCACTCCAGGTTTACTGTATCCCTTGGACCTTCTTATTGACGATGAAACACACAAATTGCATCGGAATTAAATACAAAAGGCACTATGCCGACTTAAGTACAGGAAGACTTACCCTTCTAACTGACTATGATTTGAACGATTCCTGTGACACCAGTTATAGATCCTGATGCTTCACTTCAGGTTTACTGTATCCCTTGGACCTTCTTATTGACGATGAAACACAAAAATTGCATCGGAATTAAATACAGAAGGCAAAATGCCGACTGAAGTACACGAAGACTGACTCTTCTTACTGACTATGTTTTGAACCATTCCTGTGACACTAGTTATTTATTCCGATGCTTCTCTTCAGGTTTACTGTATCCCTCTGACCTTCTTATTGACAATGAAACACAGAAATTGCATCGGAATTAAATACAAAACTCACAATGCCGAATTAAGTTCAAGAAGACTGACTCTTATTAATGTCTATTTTTCAACCACTCCTGTGACACTAGTTATAGACTCCGATGCTTCACTCCAGGTTTACTGTATCCCTTGGACCTTCTTGTTGACGTTGAAACACAGAAATTGCATCGGAATTAAATACAAAAGGCACAGTGCAGAATTAAGTACAAGGAGACTGACTCTTATTACTGTCTATTTTTGAACCACTCCTGTGACACTAGTTATAGATTCCGATGGTTTACTCCAGGGTTACTGTATCCCTTGGACCTTCTTATTGATGATGAAACACAGAAATTGCATCGGAATTAAATGCAAAATGCACAATGCCGACTTAAGGACAAGAAGTCTGACTCTTCTTACTGACTATGTTTTGAACCATTCCTGTGACACTATCTATAGATTCCGATGCTTCACTTCAGGTTTACTGTACCCGTCTGACCTTCTTATTGATGATGAAACACAGAAATTGCATCGGAATTAATTACAAAAGGCACAATGCCGACTTAAGCACAAGAAGACTGACTCTTCTTACTATGTTTTGAACCATACCATTGACACTAGTTATAAATTCCGATGCTTCACGTCAGGATTACTGTATCCCTTGGACCTTCTTATTGATGATGAAACACAAGAATTGCATCGGAATTAAATACAAAAGGCACAGTGCAAAATTAAGTACAAGGAGACTGACTCTTCTTACTGTCTATGTTTTGAACCATTCCTGTGACACTAGTTATAGATTCCGATGCTTCACTCCAGGTTTATTGTATCCCTTGGACCTTGTTATTGACGATGAAACACAGAAACTGCATCGGAATTAAATAGAAAAAGTACAATGCCGACATAAGTACAGGAAGATTGACTCATCTTACTGACTATGTCTGAACCATTCCTGTGACACTAGTTATAGATTCCGATGCTTCACCTCAAGTTTACTGTATGACTTGGACCTTCTTATTGACGATGAAACACAGAAATTGCATCGTAATTAAATACAAAAGGCACAATGCCGACTTAAGTACAAGAAGACTGACTCTTCTTACTGTCTATGTTTTGAACCATACCATTGACACTAGTTACAGATTCCGATGCTTCACTCCAGGTTTACTGTATCCCTTGGACCTTCTTATTGACGATGAAACACACAAATTGCATCGGAATTAAATACAAAAGGCACTATGCCGACTTAAGTACAGGAAGACTTACCCTTCTAACTGACTATGATTTGAACGATTCCTGTGACACCAGTTATAGATCCTGATGCTTCACTTCAGGTTTACTGTATCCCTTGGACCTTCTTATTGACGATGAAACACAAAAATTGCATCGGAATTAAATACAGAACTCAAAATGCCGACTGAAGTACACGAAGACTGACTCTTCTTACTGACTATGTTTTGAACCATTCCTGTGACACTAGTTATGGATTCCGATGCTTCTCTTCAGGTTTACTGTATCCCTCTGACCTTCTTATTGACAATGAAACACAGAAATTGCATCGGAATTAAATACAAAACTCACAATGCCGAATTAAGTTCAAGAAGACTGACTCTTATTACTGTCTATTTTTCAACCACTCCTGTGACACTAGTTATAGACTCCGATGCTTCACTCCAGGTTTACTGTATCCCTTGGACCTTCTTGTTGACGTTGAAACACAGAAATTGCATCGGAATTAAATACAAAAGGCACAGTGCAGAATTAAGTACAAGGAGACTGACTCTTCTTACAGTCTATGTTTTGAACCATTCCTGTGACACTAGTTATAGATTCCGATGCTTCACTTTAGGATTAGTGTATCCCTCTGCCCTTCTTATTGACGATGAAACACAGAAATTGCATCGGAATTAAATAGAAAAGGCACAATGCCGACTTAAGTACAAGAAGACTGTCTCTTCTTACTGTCTATGTTTTGAACCATACCATTGACACTAGTTATAGATTCCGATGCTTCACTCCCGGTTTACTGTATCCCTTGGACCTTCTTATTGACGATGAAACACACAAATTGCATCGGAATTAAATAGAAAAGGCACTATGCAGACTTAAGTACAGGAAGACTTACCCTTCTAACTGACTATGATTTGAACGATTCCCGTGACACCAGTTATAGATCCTGATGCTTCACTTCAGGTTTACTGTATCCCTTGGACCTTCTTATTGACGATGAAACACAAAAATTGCATCGGAATTAAATACAGAAGGCAAAATGCCGACTGAAGTACACGAAGACTGACTCTTCTTACTGACTATGTTTTGAACCATTCCTGTGACACTAGTTATGGATTCCGATGTTTCTCTTCAGGTTTACTGTATCCCTCTGACCTTCTTATTGACAATGAAACACAGAAATTGCATCGGAATTAAATACAAAACTCACAATGCCGAATTAAGTTCAAGAAGACTGACTCTTATTACTGTCTATTTTTGAACCACTCCTGTGACACTAGTTATAGACTCCGATGCTTCACTCCAGGTTTACTGTATCCCTTGGACCTTCTTGTTGACGTTGAAACACAGAAATTGCATCGGAATTAAATACAAAAGGCACAGTGCAGAATTAAGTACAAGGAGACTGACTCTTCTTACAGTCTATGTTTGAACCATTCCTGTGACACTAGTTATAGATTCCGATGCTTCACTCCAGGTTTACTGTATCCCTTGGACCTTCTTATTGATGATGAAACACAGAAATTGCATCGGAATTAAATACAAAAGGCACAATGCCGACTTAAGGACAAGAAGTCTGACTCTTCTTACTGACTATGTTTTGAACCATTCCTGTGACACTATCTATAGATTCCGATGCTTCACTTCAGGTTTACTGCACCCCTCTGACCTTCCTATTGACGATGAAACACAGAAATTGCATCGGAATTAAATACAAAACGCACAATGCCGACTTAAGTACAAGAAGACTAATTCATATTACTGTCTATGTTTTTAACCATTCCATTGACACTAGTTATAGATTCCGATGCTTCACTCCAGGTTTACTGTATCCCTTGGACCTTGTCATTGACGATGAAACACAGAAATTGCATCGAAATTAAATAGAAAAGGTACAATGCCGACTTAAGTACAAGAAGAGTGACTCTTTTTACTGACTACGTTTGAACCATTCCTGTGACAATAGTTATAAATTCCGATGCTTCACCTCAGGTTTACTGTATCCCTTGGACCTCCTTTTTGACGATGAAACACAGAAATTAAATCGGAATTAAACACAAAAGGCAAAATGCCGACTTAAGTAAACGAAGACTGACTCTTCTTACTGTCTATGTTTTGAACCATTCCTCAAAAACTAGTTATAAATTCCGATGCTACACTCCAGGTTTACTTTATCCCTTGGACCTTCTTTTTGACGATGAAACACAGAAACTGCATCGGAATTAAATACAAACGGCACAATGCCGACTTAAGGACAAGAAGACTGGCTCTTCTTACTGACTTTGTTTTGAACCTTTCCTGTGACACTAGTTATAGATTCCGATGCTTCACTTTAGGATTAGTGTATCCCTCTGCCCTTCTTATTGACGATGAAACACAGAAATTGCATCGGAATTAAATAGAAATGGTACTATGCCGACTTAAGTACATGAAGACTGACCCTTCTAACTGACTATAATTTGAACGATTCCTGTGACACTAGTTATAAATCCCGATGCTTCACTTCTGGTTTACTGTATCCCTTGGACCTTCTTATTGACGAAGAAACACAAAAATTGCATCGGAATTATATACAAAAGGCAAAATGCCGACTGAAGTACACGAAGACTGACTCTTCTTACTGTCAATGATTTGAACCATTCCTGTGACACTAGTTACAGATTCCGATGCTTCACTCCAGGTTTACTGTATCCCTTGGTCCTTCTTATTGACGATGAAACACAGAAATTGCATCGGAATTAAATAGAAAAGGCAAAATGCCGACTTAAGCACAAGAAGACTGACTCTTCTTACTGTCTATGTTTTGAACCATAACATTGACACTAGTTCTAAATTCCGATGCTTCACTTCAGGATTACTGTATCCCTTGGACCTTCTTATTGATGATGAAACACAAGAATTGCATCGGAATTAAATACAAAAGGCACAGTGGAAAATTAAGTACAAGGAGACTGACTCTTCTTACTGTCTATGCTTTGAACCATTCCTGTGACACTAGTTATAGATTCCGATGCTTCACTCCAGGTTTACTGTATCCCTTGGACCTTCGTATTGATGATGAAACACAAGAATTGCATCGGAATTAAATACAAAAGGCACAATGCCGACTTAAGGACAAGAAGTCTGACTCTTCTTACTGACTATCTTTTGAACCATCCCTGTGACACTAGCTATAGATTCCGATGCTTCACTTCAGGTTAACTGTACCCGTCTGACCTTCTTATTGATGATGAAACACAGAAATTCCATCGGAATTAAATGCAAAAGGCACAATGCCGACTTAAGGACAAGATGTCTGACTCTTCTTACTGACTATGTTTTGAACCATTCCTGTGACACTATCTATAGATTCCGACGCATCACTTCAGGTTTACTGTACCCCTCTGACCTTCTTATTGACGATGAAACACAGAAATTGCATCGGAATTAAATACAAAAGGCACAATGCCGACTTAAGTACAAGAAGACTAATTCATATTACTGTCTATGTTTTCAACCATTCCATTGACACTAGTTATAGATTCCGATGCTTCACTCCAGGTTTACTGTATACCTTGGACCTTGTCATTGACGATGAAACACAGAAATTGCATCGAAATTAAATAGAAAAGGTACAATGACGACTTAAGTACAAGAAGACTGAATCTTTTTACTGACTATGTTTGAACCATTCCTGTGACACTAGTTATAATTCCGATGCTTCACTTTAGGATTAGTGTATCCCTCTGCCCTTCTTATTGACGATGAAACACAGAAATTGCATCGGAATTAAATAGAAAAGGCACAATGCCGACTTAAGTACAAGAAGACTGTCTCTTCTTACTGTCTATGTTTTGAACCATACCATTGACACTAGTTATAGATTCCGATGCTTCACTCCCGGTTTACTGTATCCCTATTACCTTCTTATTGACGATGAAACACACAAATTGCATCGGAATTAAATAGAAAAGGCACTATGCCGACTTAAGTACAGGAAGACTTACCCTTCTAACTGACTATGATTTGAACGATTCCTGTGACACCAGTTATAGATCCCGATGCTTCACTTCAGGTTTACTGTATCCCTTGGACCTTCTTATTGACGATGAAACACAAAAATTGCATCGGAATTAAATACAGAAGGCAAAATGCCGACTGAAGTACACGAAGACTGACTCTTCTTACTGCCTATGATTTGAACCATTCCTGTGACACTAGTTACAGATTCCGATGCTTCACTCCAGGTTTACTGTATCCCTTGGTCCTTCGTATTGACGATGAAACACAGAAATTGCATCGGAATTAAATAGAAAAGGCACAACGCCGACTTACGTACAAGAAAACTGACTCTTCTTACTGACTATGATTTGAACCATTCCTGTGACACTAGTTATAAAATCCGATGCTTCACTTCATGTTTACTGTATCCCTTGGACCTTCTTATTGACGATGAAACACAGAAATTGCATCGGAATTAAATACAAAAGGCACAGTGCAATATTAAGTACAAGGAGACTGACTCTTCTTACTGTCTATGTTTTGAACCATTCCTGTGACACTAGTTATAGATTCCGATGCTTCACTCCAGGTTTACTGTATCCCTTGGAGCTTCTTATTGATGATGAAACACAAGAATTGCATCGGAATTAAATACAAAAGGCACAATGCCGACTTAAGGACAAGAAGTCTGACTCTTCTTACTGACTATCTTTTGAACCATTCCTGTGACACTAGCTATAGATTCCGATGCTTCACTTCAGGTTAACTGTACCCCTCTGACCTTCTTAATGACGATGAAACACAGAAATTGCATCGTAATTAAATACAAAAGGCACAATGTCGACTTAAGTACAAGAAGACTGACTCTTCTTACTGTCTATGTTTTGAACCATACCATTGACACTAGTTATAGATTGCGATGCTTCATTCCAGGTTAACTGTATCCCTTGGACATTCTTATTGACGATGAAACACACAAATTGCATCGGAATTAAAAAAAAAAAGGGCACTATGCCGACTTAAGTACAAGATGACTGACTCTTCTTACTGACTATGTTTTGAACGATTCCTGTGACACCAGTTATAGATCCCGATGCTTCACTTCAGGTTTACTGTATCCCTTGGACCTTCTTATTGACGATGAAGCACAGAAATTGCATCGGAATTAAATACAAAAGGCACAATGCCGACATAAGTACAAGAAGACTAACTCTTCTTACTGACTATGTTTTGAACCATTCCTGTGACACTAGTTATGGATTCCGATGCTTCTCTTCAGGTTTACTGTATCCCTCTGACCTTCTTATTGACGATGAAACACAGAAATTGCATCGGAATTAAATACAAAACTCACAATGCCGAATTAAGTTCAAGAAGACTGACTCTTATTACTGTCTATTTTTGAACCACTCCTGTGACACTAGTTATAGATTCCGATGCTTTACTCCAGGTTTACTGTATCCCTTGGACCTTCTTATTGATGATGAAACACAGATATTGCATCGGAATTAAATGCAAAATGCACAGTGCCGACTTAAGGACAAGAAGTCTGACTCTTCTTACTGACTATGCTTTGAACCATTCCTGTGACACTATCTATAGATTCCGATGCTTCACTTCAGGTTTACTGTACCCGTCTGACCTTCTTATTGATGATGAAACACAGAAATTGCATCGGAATTAAATACAAAAGGCACAATGCCGACTTAAGCACAAGAAGACTGACTCTTCTTACTGTCGATGTTTTGAACCATACCATTGACACTAGTTATAAATTCCGATGCTTCACTTCAGGATTACTGTATCCCTTGGACCTTCTTATTGATGATGAAACACAAGAATTGCATCGGAATTAAATACAAAAGGCACAGTGCAAAATTAAGTACAAGGAGACTGACTCTGCTTACTGTCTATGCTTTGAACCATTCCTGTGACACTAGTTATAGATTCCGATGCTTCACTCCAGGTTTACTGTATCCCTTGGACCTTCTTATTGATGATGAAACACAAGAATTGCATCGGAATTAAATACAAAAGGCACAATGCCGACTTAAGGACAAGAAGTCTGACTCTTCTTACTGTCTATGTTTTGAACCATACCATTGACACTAGTTACAGATTCCGATGCTTCACTCCAGGTTTACTGTATCCCTTGGACCTTCTTATTGACGATGAAACACACAAATTGCATCGGAATTAAATACAAAAGGCACAATGCCGACCTAAGTACAAGAAGACTAACTCTTCGTACTGACTATGTTTTGAACCATTCCTGTGACGCTAGTTGTGGATTCCGATGCTTCACTTCAGGTTTACTGCATCCCTCTGACCTTCTTATTGACGATGAAACACAGAAATTGCATCGGAATTAAATACAAAAGGCACAATGCCGAATTAAGTTCAAGAAGACTGACTCTTCTTACTGTCTATTTTTGAACCAGTCCTGTGACACTTGTTATAGGCTCCGATGCTTCACTCCAGGTTAACTGTATCCCTCGGTCCTTCTTATTGACGATGAAACACAGAAATTGCAACGGAATTAAATAGAAAAGGCACAATGCCGACTTAAGTACAAGAAGACTGACTCTTCTTACTGACTATGTTTTGAACCATTCCTGTGACACTAGTTATAAATTCCGATGCTTCTCGTCAGGTTTACTGTATCCCTTCTACCTTATTATTGACGATGAAACGTAGAAAATGCATCGGAATTAAATACAAATGGCACAGTGCAGAATTAAGTACAAGGAGACTGACTCTTCTTACTGCTTATGCTTTGAACCATTCCCGTGACACTAGTTATAGATTCCGATGCTTCACTCCAGGTTTACTGTATCCCTTGGACCTTGTTATTGACGATGAAACACAGAAACTGCATCGGAATTAAATAGAAAACGTACAATGCCGACTTAAGTACAAGACTATGTTTTGAACCATTCGTGTGACACTAGTTATAGATTCCGGTGCTTCACCTCAGGTTTACTGTATCCCTTGGACCTTCTTATTGACGATGATACACAGAAATTGCATGGGAATTAAATACAAAAGGTAAAATGCCGACTTAAGTACACGAAGACTGACTCTTCTTACTGTCTATGCTTTGAACCATTCCTGTGACACTAGTTATAGATTCCGATGCTACACTCCATTTTTACTGTATCCCTTGGACCTTCTTATTGACGATGAAACACAGCAATTGCATCGGAATTAAAAAAAAAAAGGCACTATGCCGACTTAAGTACAAGATGACTGACTCTTCTTACTGACTATGTTTTGAACGATTCCTGTGACACCAGTTATAGATCCCGATGCTTCACTTCAGGTTTACTGTATCCCTTGGACCTTCTTATTGACGATGAAGCACAGAAATTGCATCGGAATTAAATACAAAAGGCACAATGCCGGACATAAGTACAAGAAGACTAACTCTTCTTACTGACTATGTTTTGAACCATTCCTGTGACACTAGTTATAAATTCCGATGCTTCTTGTCAGGTTTACTGTATCCCTTCTACCTTATTATTGACGATGAAACGTAGAAAATGCATCGGAATTAAATACAAATGGCACAGTGCAGAATTAAGTACAAGGAGACTGACTCTTCTTACTGTTTATGCTTTGAACCATTCCCGTGACACTAGTTATAGATTCCGATGCTTCACTCCAGGTTTACTGTATCCCTTGGACCTTGTTATTGACGATGAAACACAGAAATTGCATCGGAATTAAATACAAAACTCACAATGCCGAATTAAGTTCAAGAAGACTGACTCTTATTACTGTCTATTTTTGAACCACTCCTGTGACACTAGTTATAGATTCCGATGCTTTACTCCAGGTTTACTGTATCCCTTGGACCTTCTTATTGATGATGAAACACAGAAATTGCATCGGAATTAAATGCAAAATGCACAGTGCCGACTTAAGGACAAGAAGTCTGACTCTTCTTACTGACTATGTTTTGAACCATTCCTGTGACACTATCTATAGATTCCGATGCTTCACTTCAGGTTTACTGTACCCGTCTGACCTTCTTATTGATGATGAAACACAGAAATTGCATCGGAATTAAATACAAAAAGCACAATGCCGACTTAAGCACAAGAAGACTGACTCTTCTTACTGTCGATGTTTTGAACCATACCATTGACACTAGTTATAAATTCCGATGCTTCACTTCAGGATTACTGTATCCCTTGGACCTTCTTATTGATGATGAAACACAAGTATTGCATCGGAATTAAATACAAAAGGCACAGTGCAAAATTAAGTACAAGGAGACTGACTCTGCTTACTGTCTATGTTTTGAACCATTCCTGTGACACTAGTTATAGATTCCGATGCTTCACTCCAGGTTTACTGTATCCCTTGGACCTTCTTATTGATGATGAAACACAAGAATTGCATCGGAATTAAATACAAAAGGCACAATGCCGACTTAAGGACAAGAAGTCTGACTCTTCTTACTGTCTATGTTTTGAACCATACCATTGACACTAGTTACAGATTCCGATGCTTCACTCCAGGTTTACTGTATCCCTTGGACCTTCTTATTGACGATGAAACACACAAATTGCATCGGAATTAAATACAAAAGGCACAATGCCGACCTAAGTACAAGAAGACTAACTCTTCGTACTGACTATGTTTTGAACCATTCCTGTGACGCTAGTTGTGGATTCCGATGCTTCACTTCAGGTTTACTGTATCCCTCTGACCTTCTTATTGACGATGAAACACAGAAATTGCATCGGAATTAAATACAAAAGGCACAATGCCGAATTAAGTTCAAGAAGACTGACTCTTCTTACTGTCTATTTTTGAACCAGTCCTGTGACACTTGTTATAGGCTCCGATGCTTCACTCCAGGTTAACTGTATCCCTCGGTCCTTCTTATTGACGATGAAACACAGAAATTGCAACGGAATTAAATAGAAACGGCACAATGCCGACTTAAGTACAAGAAGACTGACTCTTCTTACTGACTATGTTTTGAACCATTCCTGTGACACTAGTTATAAATTCCGATGCTTCTCGTCAGGTTTACTGTATCCCTTCTACCTTATTATTGACGATGAAACGTAGAAAATGCATCGGAATTAAATACAAATGGCACAGTGCAGAATTAAGTACAAGGAGACTGACTCTTCTTACTGTTTATGCTTTGAACCATTCCCGTGACACTAGTTATAGATTCCGATGCTTCACTCCAGGTTTACTGTATCCCTTGGACCTTGTTATTGACGATGAAACACAGAAACTGCATCGGAATTAAATAGAAAACGTACAATGCCGACTTAAGTACAAGACTATGTTTTGAACCATTCGTGTGACACTAGTTATAGATTCCGGTGCTTCACCTCAGGTTTACTGTATCCCTTGGACCTTCTTATTGACGATGAAACACAGAAATTGCATGGGAATTAAATACAAAAGGTAAAATGCCGACTTAAGTACACGAAGACTGACTCTTCTTACTGTCTATGCTTTGAACCATTCCTGTGACACTAGTTATAGATTCCGATGCTACACTCCATTTTTACTGTATCCCTTGGACCTTCTTATTGACGATGAAACACAGCAATTGCATCGAAATTAAATACTATAGGCACAATGCCGACTTAAGGTCAAGAAGACTGACTCTTCTCACTGACTTTGCTTTGAACCATTCCTGTGACACCAGTTATATATTCCGATACATCACTTCAGGTTTATTGTATCCCTCTGACCTTCTCATTTACGATGAAACACAGAAATTGCATCGGAATTAAATAGAAAAGGCACAATGTCGACGTAAGTACATAAAGACTGACTCTTCTTACTGTCTATGATTTGAACCATTCCTGTGACACTAGTTATAGATTCCGGTGCTTCACTTCAGGTTTACTGTATCCCTTGGACCTTCTTATTGACGATGAAACACAGAAATTGCATCGGAATTAAATAGAAAAGGCACAATGCCGACTTAAGGACAAGATGTCTGACTCTTCTTACTGACTATGTTTGAACCATTCCTGTGACACTATCTATAGATTCCGATGCTTCACTTCAGGTTTACTGTACCCCTCTGACCTTCTTATTGACGATGAAACACAGAAATTGCATCGGAATTAAATACAAAAGGCACAATGCCGACTTAAGTACATGAAGACTAATTCATATTACTGTCTATGTTTTTAACCATTCCATTGACACTAGTTATAGATTCCGATGCTTCACTCCAGGTTTACTGTATACCTTGGACCTTGTCATTGACGATGAAACACAGAAATTGCATCGAAATTAAATAGAAAACGTACAATGCCGACTTAAGTACAAGAAGACTGAATCTTTTTACTGACTATGTTTGAACCATTCCTGTGACACTAGTTATAATTCCGATGCTTCACTTTAGGATTAGTGTATCCCTCTGCCCTTCTTATTGACGATGAAACACAGAAATTGCATCGGAATTAAATAAAAAAGGCACAATGCAGACTTAAGTACAAGAAGACTGTCTCTTCTTACTGTCTATGTTTTGAACCATACCATTGACACTAGTTATAGATTCCGATGCTTCACTCCCGGTTTACTGTATCCCTTGGACCTTCTTATTGACGATGAAACACACAAATTGCATCGGAATTAAAAAACAGGCACTATGCCGACTTAAGTACAAGATGACTGACTCTTCTTACTGACTATGTTTTGAACGATTCCTGTGACACCAGTTATAGATCCCGATGCTTCACTTCAGGTTTACTGTATCCCTTGGACCTTCTTATTGACGATGAAGCACAGAAATTGCATCGGAATTAAATACAAAAGGCACAATGCCGACATAAGTACAAGAAGACTAACTCTTCATACTGACTATGTTTTGAACCATTCCTGTGACACTAGTTATGGATTCCGATGCTTCTCTTCAGGTTTACTGTATGCCTCTGACCTTCTTATTGACGATGAAACACAGAAATTGCATCGGAGTTAAATACAAAACTCACAATGCCGAATTAAGTTCAAGAAGACTGACTCTTATTACTGTCTATTTTTGAACCACTCCTGTGACACTAGTTATAGACTCCGATGCTTCACTCCAGGTTTACTGTATCCCTTGGACCTTCTTATTGACGTTGAAACACAGAAATTGCATCGGAATTAAATACAAAAGGCACAGTGCAGAATTAAGTACAAGGAGACTGACTCTTCTTACAGTCTATGTTTTGAACCATTCCTGTGACACTAGTTATAGATTCCGATGCTTTAGTCCAGGTTTACTGTATCCCTTGGACCTTCTTATTGATGATGAAACACAGAAATTGCATCGGAATTAAATACAAAATGCACAATGCCGACTTAAGGACAAGAAGTCTGACTCTTCTTACTGACTATGTTTTGAACCATTCCTGTGACACTATCTATAGATTCCGATGCTTCACTTCAGGTTTACTGTACCCGTCTGACCTTCTTATTGATGATGAAACACAGAAATTGCATCGGAATTAAATACAAAAGGCACAATGCCGACTTAAGCACAAGAAGACTGACTCTTCTTACTGTCTATGTTTGAACCATACCATTGACACTAGTTATAAATTCCGATGCTTCACTTCAGGATTACTGTATCCCTTGGACCTTCTTATTGATGATGAAACACAAGAATTGCATCGGAATTAAATACAAAAGGCACAGTGCAAAATTAAGTACAAGGAGACTGACTCTTCTTACTGTCTATGTTTTGAACCATTCCTGTGACACTAGTTATAGATTCCGATGCTTCACTCCAGGTTTACTGTATCCCTTGGACCTTCTTATTGATGATGAAACACATGAATTGCATCGGAATTAAATACAAAAGGCACAATGCCGACTTAAGGACAAGAAGTCTGACTCTTCTTACTGACTATCTTTTGAACCATCCCTGTGACACTAGCTATAGATTCCTATGCTTCACTTCATGTTAACTGTACCCGTCTGACCTTCTTATTGATGATGAAACACAGAAATTCCATCGGAATTAAATACAAAAGGCACAATGCCGACTTAAGTACAAGAAGACTGACTCTTCTTACTGTCTATGTTTTGAACCATACCATTGACACTAGTTACAGATTCCGATGCTTGAATCCAGGTTTACTGTATCCCTTGGACCTTCTTATTGACGATGAAACACACAAATTGCATCGGAATTAAATACAAAAGGCACAATGCCGACCTAAGTACAAGAAGACTAACTCTTCGTACTGACTATGTTTTGAACCATTCCTGTGACGCTAGTTGTGGATTCCGATGCTTCACTTCAGGTTTACTGTATCCCTCTGACCTTCTTATTGACGATGAAACACAGAAATTGCATCGGAATTAAATACAAAAGGCACAATGCCGAATTAAGTTCAAGAAGACTGACTCTTCTTACTGTCTATTTTTGAACCAGTCCTGTGACACTTGTTATAGACTCCGATGCTTCACTCCAGGTTTACTGTATCCTTCGGTCCTTCTTATTGACGATGAAACACAGAAAATGCATCGGAATTAAATACAAAAGGCACAAGGCCAAATTAAGCTCAAGAAGACTGACTCTTCTTACTGTCTATTTTTGAACCAGTCCTGTGACACTAGTTATAGACTCCGATGCTTCACTCCAGGTTTACTGTATCCCTCGGTCCTTCTTATTGACGATGAAACACAGAAATTGCAACGGAATGAAATAGAAAAGGCACAATGCCGACTTAAGTACAAGGAGACTGACTCTTCTTACTGTTTATGTTTTGAACCATTCCCGTGACACTAGTTATAGATTACGATGCTTCACTCCAGGTTTACTGTATCCCTTGGACCTTGTTATTGACGATGAAACACAGAAACTGCATCGGAATTAAATAGAAAACGTACAATGGCGACTTAAGTACAAGACTATGTTTTGAACCATTCGTGTGACACTAGTTATAGATTCCGGTGCTTCACCTCAGGTTTACTGTATCCCTTGGACCTTCTTATTGACGATGAAACACAGAAATTGCATGGGAATTAAATACAAAAGGTAAAATGCCGACTTAAGTACACGAAGACTGACTCTTCTTACTGTCTATGCTTTGAACCATTCCTGTGACACTAGTTATAGATTCCGATGCTACACTCCAGGTTTACTGTATCCCTTGGACCTTCTTATTGACGATGAAACACAGCAATTGCATCGAAATTAAATACTATAGGCACAATGCCGACTTAAGGTCAAGAAGACTGACTCTTCTCACTGACTTTGCTTTGAACCATTCCTGTGACACCAGTTATATATTCCGATACTTCACTTCAGGTTTATTGTATCATTCTGACCTTCTCATTTACGATGAAACACAGAAATTGCATCGGAATTAAATAGAAAAGGCACAATGTCGACGTAAGTACATAAAGACTGACTCTTCTTACTGTCTATGATTTGAACCATTCCTGTGACACTAGTTATAGATTCCGATGCTTCACTTCAGGTTTACTGTATCCCTTGGACCTTCTTATTGACGATGAAACACAGAAATTGCATCGGAATTAAATAGAAAAGGCACAATGCCAACTTAAGGACAAGAAGACTGTCTCTTCTTACTGACTATGTTTTGAACCATTCCTGTGACACTAGCTATAGATTCCGATGCTTCACTTCAGGTTTACTGTATCCCTCTGACCTTCTTATTGACGATGAAACACAGAAATTGCTTCGGAATTTAATACAAAGGGCACAATACCGACGTAAGTACAAGAAGACTGACTCTTCTTACTGTCTATTATTTGAACCATACCATTGACACTTGTTATAGATTCCGATGCTTCACTCCAGGTTTACTGTATCCCTTGGACCGTCTTATTGACGGTGAAACACAGAAATTGCATCGGAATTAAATAGAAAAGGCACTATGCCGACTTAAGTACAAGAAAACTGACTATTCTTACTGACTATGTTTTGAACGATTTCTGTGACACTAGTTATAGATACCGATGCTGCACTTCAGGTCTACTGTATCCCTTGGACCTTCTCATTGACGATAAAACACAGAAATTGCATCGGAATTAAATACAAAATGCAAAATGCCGACTGAAGTACACGAAGACTTACTCTTCTTACTGTCTTTGATTTGAACCATTCCTGTGACACTAGTTACAGATTACGAAGCTTCACTCCAGGATTACTGTATCCCTTGGACCTTCTTATTGACGATGAAACACAGAAATTGCATCGGAATTAAATACAAAAGGCACAACGCCGACTTAAGTACAAGAAGACTAACTCTTCCTACTGACTATGTTTTGATCCATTCCTGTGACACTAGTTATGGAGTCCGATGCTTCACTTCAGGTTTACTGTATCCCTCTGACCTTCTTATTGACGATGAAACACAGAAATTGCATCGGAATTAAATAAAAAAGGCACAATGCCGAATTAAGTTCAAGGAGACTGACTCTTCTTATTGTCTATTTTTGAACTAGTCCTGTGACACTAGTTATAGACTCCGATGCTTCACTCCAGGTTTACTGTATAGCTTGGTCCTTCTTGTTGACGATGAAACACAGAAATTGCATCGGAATTAAATTCAAAAGGCACAATGCCGACTTAAGTACAAGAAATCTGACTCTTCTTACTGTCTATGATTTGAACCATTCCTGTGACACTAGTTATAGATTCCGATGCTTCACCCCAGGTTTACTGCATCCCTCTCACCTTCTTATTGACGATGAAACACAGATTCCGATGCTTGACTCCACAATGCCGACTTAAGTACAAGAAGACTGACTCTTCTTACTGTCTATGTTTGAACCATTCCTGTGACACTAGTTATAAATTCCGATGCTTCACTTCAGGTTTACTGTATCCCTTGGACCTTCTTATTAATGATGAAACATAAAAATGGCATCGGAATTAAATACAAAAGGCACAAAGCAGAATTAAGTACAAGAAGACTGACTCTTCTAACTGTCTATGTTTTGAACCATTCCTGTGACACTAGCTATAGATTCCGATGCTTCACTTCAGGTCTCAGGTTTACTGTACCCCTCTGACCGTCTTATTGACGATGAAACACAGAAATTGCATCGGAATTAAATACAAAAGGCACAATGCCAACTTAAGTACAAGAAGACTGCCTCTCCTTACTGACTATTGTTTTGAACCATTATTGTGACACTAGTTATAAATTCCGATGCTTCACTTCAGGTTTACTGTATCCCTTGGACCTTCTTATTGACGATGAAACACAGAAATTGCATCGGAATTAAATACAAAAGGCACAAAGCAGAATTAAGTACAAGAAGACTGACTCTTATTACTGTCTATGTTTTGAACCACTTCTGTGACACTAGTTATAGATTCCGATGCTTCACTCCAGGTTTACTGTATCCCTTGGACCGTCTTATTGACAATGAAACACAGAAATTGCATCGGAATTAATTACAAAAGTCACAATGCCGACTTAAGGACAAGAAGACTGACTCTTCTTACTGTCTATGTTTTGAACCATTCCTGTGACACTAGTTATAGATTCCGATGCTTCACTCCAGGTTTACTTTATCCCTTGGACCTTCTTATTGACGATGAAACACAGAAATTGCATCGCAATTAAATAGAAAAGGCACAATGCCGACTTAAGTACAAGAAGACTGACTCTTCTTACTGACTATGTTTTGAACCATTCCATTGACACTTGTTATAGATTCCGATGCTTCACTTCATGTTTACTGTATCCCTTGGACCTTCTTATTGACGATGAAACACAGACATTGCATCGGAGTTAAATAGAAAAGGCACAATGCTGACTTAAGTACAAGGAGACTGACTCTTTTTACTGACTATGTTTTGAACCATTCCTGTGACACCAGCTATAGATCCAATGCTTCACTTCAGGTTTACTGTATCCCTTGGACCTTCTTATTGACGATGAAACACAGAAATTGCATCGGAATTAAATACTAACGGCACAATGCCGACTTATGTACAAGAAGACAGACTCTTCCTACTGTCTATGTTTTGAACCATTCCTGTGACACTAAATATAGATTCCGATGCTTCACTTCAGGTTTACTGTATCCCTTGGAAATTCTTATTGACGATGAAACACAGAAAATACATCGGAATTGAATACAAAAGGCACAATGCCGACTTAAGTACATGGAGACCGACTCTTCCTACTGACTATGTTTGAGCCATTCCTGTGACACACGTTATAGATTCCGATGCTTGACTTGAGGTTTACTATATCCTTGGACCTTCTTATTGACGATGAAACACAGAAATTGCATCGGAAATAAATACAAAATGCACAATGCCGAATTAAGTTCAAGGAGACTGACTCTTCTTACTGTCTATTTTTGAACTAGTCCTGTGACACTAGTTATAGACTCCGATGCTTCACTCCAGGTTTACTGTATAGCTTGGTCCTTCTTATTGACGATGAAACACAGAAATTGCATCGGAATTAAATACAAAAGGCACAATGCCGACTTAAGTAAAAGAAGTCTGACTCTTCTTACTGTCTATGATTTGAACCATTCCTGTGACACTAGTTATAGATTCCGATGCTTCACTCCAGGTTTACTGTATCCCTCTGACCTTCTTATTGACGATGAAACACAGAAATTCCATCGGAGTTAAATACAAAAAGCACAATGCCGACTTAAGTACAAGAAGACTGACTCTTCTTACTGTCTATGTTTGAACCATTCCTGTGACACTAGTTATAAATTCCGATGCTTCACTTCAGGTTTACTGTATCCCTTGGACCTTCTTATTATTGATGAAACACAGAAATTGCATCGGAATTAAATACAAAAGGCACAAAGCAGAATTAAGTACAAGAAGACTGACTCTTCTTACTGTCTATGTTTTGAACCATTCCTGTGACACTAGCTATAGATTCCGATGCTTCACTTCAGGTCTCAGGTTTACTGTACCCCTCTGACCTTCTTATTGACGATGAAACACAGAAATTGCATCGGAATTAAATACAAAAGGCACAGTGCAAAATTAAGTACAAGGAGACTGACTCTTCTTACTGTCTATGTTTTGAACCATACCTGTGACACTAGTTATAGATTCCGATGCTTCACTCCAGGTTTACTGTATCCCTTGGACCTTCTTATTGATGATGAAACACAAGAATTGCATCGGAATTAAATACAAAAGGCACAATGCCGACTTAAGTACAAGAAGACTAATTCATATTACTGTCTATGTTTTTAACCATTCCATTGACACTAGTTATAGATTCCGATGCCTCACTCCAGGTTTACTGTATCCCTTGGACCTTGTCATTGACGATGAAACACAGAAATTGCATCGAAATTAAATAGAAAAGGTACAATGCCGACTTAAGTACAAGAAGACTGACTCTTTTTACTGACTACGTTTGAACCATTCCTGTGACCCTAGTTATAAATTCAAATGCTTCACCTCAGGTTTACTGTATCCCTTGGACCTTCTTTTTGACGATGAAACACAGAAATTAAATCGGAATTAAACACAAAAGGCAAAATGCCGACTTAAGTAAACGAAGACTGACTCTTCTTACTGTCTATGTTTTGAACCATTCCTCAAAAACTAGTTATAAATTCCGATGCTACACTCCAGGTTTACTTTATCCCTTGGACCTTCTTGTTGACGATGAAACACAGAAATTGCATCGGAATTAAATACAAACGGCACAATGCCGACTTAAGGACAAGAAGACTGGCTCTTCTTACTGACTTTGTTTTGAACCTTTCCTGTGACACTAGTTATAGATTCCGATGCTTCACTTTAGGATTAGTGTATCCCTCTGCCCTTCTTATTGATGATGAAACACAGAACTTGCATCGGAATTAAATAGAAATGGCACTATGCCGACTTAAGTACATGAAGACTGACCTTTCTAACTGACTATGATTTGAACGATTCCTGTGACACCAGTTATAGATCCCGATGCTTCACTTCTGGTTTACTGTATCCCTTGGACCTTCTTATTGACGATGAAACACAAAAATTGCATCATAATTATATACAAAAGGCAAAATGCCGACTGAAGTACACGAAGACTGACTCTTCTTACTGTCAATGATTTGAACCATTCCTGTGACACTAGTTACAGATTCCGATGCTTCACTCCAGGTTTACTGTATCCCTTGGTCATTCTTATTGACGATGAAACACAGAAATTGCATCGGAATTAAATAGAAAAGGCACAATGCCGACTTAAGCACAAGAAGACTGACTCTTCTTACTGTCTATGTTTTGAACCATACCATTGACACTAGTTATAAATTCCGATGCTTCACTTCAGGATTACTGTATCCCTTGGGCCTTCTTATTGATGATGAAACACAAGAATTGCATCGGAATTAAATACAAAAGGCACAGTGCAAAATTAAGTACAAGGAGACTGACTCTTCTTACTGTCTATGTTTGAGCCATTCCTGTGACACTAGTTATAGATTCCGATGCTTCACTCCAGGTATACTGTATCCCTTGGACCTTCTTATTGATGATGAAACACAAGAATTGCATCGGAATTAAATACAAAAGGCACAATGCCGACTTAAGGACAAGACGTCTGACTCTTCTTACTGACTATCTTTTGAACCATCCCTGTGACACTAGCTATAGATTCCGATGCTTCACTTCAGGTTAACTGTACCCGTCTGACCTTCTTATTGATGATGAAACACAGAAATTCCATCGGAATTAAATACAAAAGGCACAATGCCGACTTAAGTACAGGAAGACTGACTCTTCTTACTGTCTATGTTTTGAACCATTCCATTGACACTAGTTATAGATTCCGATGCTTCACTACAGGTTTATTGTATCCCTTGGACCTTGTTATTGACGATGAAACACAGAAATTGCATCGGTATTAAATAGAAAAGGTACAATGCCGACATTAGTACAAGAAGACTGACTCATCTTACTGACTATGTCTGAACCATTCCTGTGACACTAGTTATAGATTCCGATGCTTCACCTCAAGTTTACTGTATCACTTGGACCTTCTTATTGACGATGAAACACAGAAATTGCATCGTAATTAAATACAAAAGGCACAATGCCGACTTAAGTACAAGAAGACTGACTCTTCTTACTGTCTATGTTTTGAACCATACCATTGACACTAGTTACAGATTCCGATGCTTCACTCCAGGTTTACTGTATCCCTTGGACCTTCTTATTGACGATGAAACACACAAATTGCATCGGAATTAAATACAAAAAGCACAATGCCAACCTAAGTACAAGAAGACTAACTCTTCTTACTGACTATGTTTTGAACCATTCCTGTGACGCTAGTTATGGATTCCGATGCTTCACTTCAGGTTTACCGTATCCCTCTGACCTTCTTATTGACGATGAAACACAGAAATTGCATCGGAATTAAATACAAAAGGCACAATGCCAAATTAAGTTCAAGAAGACTGACTCTTATTACTGTCTACTTTTGAACCAGTCCTGTGTCACTAGTTATAGACTCCGATGCTTCACTCCAGGTTTACTGTATCCCTTGGTCCTTCTTATTGACGATGAAACACAGAAATTGCATCGGAATTAAATAGAAAAGGCACAATGCCGACTTAAGTACAAGAAGACTGACTCTTCTTACTGACTATGTTTTGAACCATTCCTGTGACACTAGTTATAATTTCCGATGCTTCACTTCATGTTTACTGTATCCCTAGGACCTTCTTATTGACGATGAAACACAGAAATTGCATCGGAATTAAATACAAAAGGCACAGTGCAAAATTAAGTACAAGGAGACTGACTCTTCTTACTGTCTATGTTTTGAACCATACCTGTGACACCAGTTATAGGTTCCGGTGCTTCACTCCAGGTTTACTGTATCCCTTGGACCTTCTTATTGATGATGAAACACAAGAATTGCATCGGAATTAAATACAAAAGGCACAGTGCCGACTTAAGGACAAGAAGTCTGACTCTTCTTACTGACTATCTTTTGAACCATTCCTGTGACACTAGCTATAGATTCCGATGCTTCACTTCAGGTTTACTGTACCCCTCTGACCTTCTTATTGACGATGAAACACAGAAATTGCATCGGAATTAAATACAAAAGGCACAATGCCGACTGAAGGACAAGCAGACTGACTCTTCTTACTGACTATGTTTTGAACCATTCCTGTGACACTAGTTATAGATTCCGATGCTTCACTTCAGGATATCTGTATCCCAGTGGCCTTCTTATTGACGATGAAACACAGAAATTGCATCGGAATTAAATAGAAAAGGCACAATGTCGACGTAAGTACAAGAAGACTGACTCTTCTTACTGTCTATGTTTTGAACCATTCCTGTGACACTAGTCATAGATTCCGATGCTTCACTCCAGGTTTACAATATCCCTTGGACCTTCTTATTGACGATGAAACACAGAAATTGCATCGGAATTAAATAGAAAGGGGCACATTGCTGACTTAAGTACAAGAAGACTGACTCTTCTTACTGACTATGTTTTGAACCAATCCATTGACACTAGTTATAGATTACGATGCTTCACTCCATGTTTACTGTATCCCTTGGACCTTCGTATTGACGATGAAACACAGAAATTGCATCGGAATTAAATAGAAAAGGCACAATGCCGACTTAAGTACAACAAGACTGACTCTTCTTACTGACTATGTTTTGAACCATTCCTGTGCCACTAGTAATAGATCCGATGCTTCACTTCAGGTTTACTGTATACCTTGGACCTTCTTATTGACGATGAAACACAGAAATTGCATCGGAATTAAATACAAAAAGCACAATGCCGACACAAGGACAAGAAGACTGACTCTTCTTATTGACAATGTTTTGAACTATTCCTGTGACACTAGCTATAGATTCCGATGCTTCACTTCAGGTTTACTGTATCCTTCTGACCTTCTTAATGACGATGAAACACAGAAATTGCATCGTAATTAAATTCAAAAGGCACAATGCCGACTTAAGTAGAAGAAGACTGACTCTTCTTACTGTCTATGTTTTGAACCCTACCATTGACACTAGGTATAGATTCCGATGCTTCACTCCAGGTATACTGTATCCCTTGGACCTTCTTATTGACGATGAAACACACAAATTGCATCGGAATTAAATAGAAAAGGCACTATGCCGACTTAAGTACAAGAAAACTGACTCTTCAAACTGACTATGCTTTGAACGATTCCTGTGACACTAGTTATAGATCCCGATGCTTCACTTCAGGTTTACTGTATCCCCTGGACTTTCTTATTGACGATGAATCACAAAAATTGCATCGGAATTAAATACAAAAGGCAAAATGCCGACTGAAGTACAGGAAGACAGACTCTTCTTACTGTCTATGATTTGAACCATTCCTGTGACACTAGTTACAGACCCCGATGTTTCACTCCAGGTTTACTGTATCGCTTGGACCTTCTTATTGTCGATGAAACACAGAAATTGCATCGGAATTAAATACAAAAGGCACAATGCCGACTTAAGTACAAGAAGACCAACTCCTCTTACTGACTATGCTTTGAACCATTCCTGTGACACCAGTTATGGATTCCGATGCTTCACTTCATGTTTACTGTATCCCTCTGACCTTCTTATTGACGATGAAACACAGAAATTGCATCGGAATTAAATACAAAAGGCACAATGCCGAATTAAGTTCAAGAAGACTGACTCTTCTTACTGTCTATTTTTGAACCAGTCCTGTGACACTTGTTATAGACTCCGATGCTTCACTCCAGGTTTACTGTATCCCTCGGTCCTTCTTATTGACGATGAAACACAGAAATTGCATCGGAATTAAATACAAATGGCACAAGGCCGAATTAAGCTCAAGAAGACTGACTCTTCTTACTGTCTATTTTTGAACCAGTCCTGTGACCCTAGTTATAGGACTCCGATGCTTCACTCCAGGTTTACTGTATCCCTCGGTCCTTCTTATTGACGATGAAACACAGAAATTGCATCGGAATTAAATAGAAAAGGCACAATGCCGACTTAAGTACAAGAAGACTGACTCTTCTTACTGACTATGTTTTGAACCATTCCTGTGACACTAGTTATAAATTCCGATGCTTCTCGTCAGGTTTACTGTATCCCTTCTACCTTATTATTGACGATGAAACGCAGAAAAGGCATCGGAATTAAATACAAATGGCACAGTGCAGAATTAAGCACAAGGAGACTGACTCTTCTTACTGTTTATGTTTAGAACCATTCCCGTGACACTAGTTATAGATTCCGATGCTTCACTCCAGGTTTACTGTATCCCTTGGACCTTGTTATTGACGATGAAACACAGAAACTGCATCGGAATTAAATAGAAAACGTACAATGCCGACTTAAGTACAAGACTATGTTTTGAACCATTCCTGTGACACTAGTTATAGATTCCGGTGCTTCACCTCAGGTTTACTGTATCCCTTGGACCTTCTTATTGACGATGAAACACAGAAATTGCATCGGAATTAAATACAAAAGGCAAAGTGCCGACTTAAGTACACGAAGACTGACTCTTCTTACTGTCTATGTTTTGAACCATTCCTCAAAAACTAGTTACAAATTCCGATGCTACACTCCAGGTTTACTTTATCCTTTGGACCTTCTTGTTGACGATGAAACACAGAAATTGCATCGGAACTAAATACAAACGGCACAATGCCGACATAAGGACAAGAAGACTGGCCCTTCTTACTGACTTTGTTTTCAACCTTTCCTGTGACACTAGTTATAGATTCCGATGCTTCACTTTAGGTTTAGTGTATCCCTCTGCCCTTCTTATTGATGATGAAACACAGAACTTGCATCGGAATTAAATAGAAATGGCACTATGCCGACTTAAGTACATGAAGACTGACCCTTCTAACTGACTATGATTTGAACGATTCCTGTGACACCAGTTATAGATCCCGATGCTTCACTTCTGGTTTACTGTATCCCTTGGACCTTCTTATTGACGATGAAACACAAAAATTGCGTCGGAATTATATACAAAAAGCAAAATGCCGACTGAAGTACACGAAGACTGACTCTTCTTACTGTCAATGATTTGAACCATTCCTGTGACACTAGTTACAGATTCCGATGCTTCACTCCAGGTTTACTGTATCCCTTGGACATTCTTATTGACGATGAAACACAGAAATTGCATCGGAATTAAATAGAAAAGGCACAATGCCGACTTAAGCACAAGAAGACTGACTCTTCTTACTGTCTATGTTTTGAACCATACCATTGACACTAGTTATAAATTCCGATGCTTCACTTCAGGATTACTGTATCCCTTTGACCTTCTTATTGATGATGAAACACAAGAATTGCATCGGAATTAAATACAAAAGGCACAGTGCAAAATTAAGTACAAGGAGACTGACTCTTCTTACTGTCTATGTTTGAACCATTCCTGTGACACTAGTTATAGATTCCGATGCTTCACTCCAGGTATACTGTATCCCTTGGACCTTCTTATTGATGATGAAACACAAGAATTGCATCGGAATTAAATACAAAATGCACAATGCCGACTTAAGGACAAGAAGTCTGACTCTTCTTACTGACTATCTTTTGAACCATCCCTGTGACACTAGCTATAGATTCCGATGCTTCACTTCAGGTTAACTTTACCCGACTGACCTTCTTATTGATGATGAAACACAGAAATTCCATCGGAATTAAATACAAAAGGCACAATGCCGACTTAAGCACAAGAAGACTGACTCTTCTTACTGTCTATGTTTTGAACCATTCCATTGACACTAGTTATAGATTCCGATGCTTCACTACAGGTTTATTGTATCCCTTGGACCTTGTTATTGACGATGAAACACAGAAATTGCATCGGTATTAAATAGAAAAGGTACAATGCCGACATAAGTACAAGAAGACTGACTCATCTTACTGACTATGTCTGAACCATTCCTGTGACACTAGTTATAGATTCCGATGCTTCACCTCAAGTTTACTGTATCACTTGGACCTTCTTATTGACGATGAAACACAGAAATTGCATCGTAATTAAATACAAAAGGCACAATGCCGACTTAAGTACAAGAAGACTGACTCTTCTTACTGTCTATGATTTGAACCATACCATTGACACTGGTTACAGATTCCGATGCTTCACTCCAGGTTTACTGTATCCCTTGGACCTTCTTATTGACGATGAAACACACAAATTGCATCGGAATTAAATACAAAAGGCACAATGCCGACCTAAGTACAAGAAGACTAAACTCTTCTTACTGACTATGTTTTGAACCATTCCTGTGACGCTAGTTATGGATTCCGATGCTTCACTTCAGGTTTACCGTATCCCTCTGACCTTCTTATTGACGATGAAACACAGAAATTGCATCGGAATTAAATACAAAGGCACAATGCCAAATTAAGTTCAAGAAGACTGACTCTCATTACTGTCTATTTTTGAACCAGTCCTGTGACACTAGTTATAGACTCCGATGCTTCACTCCAGGTTTACTGTATCCCTTGGTCCTTCTTATTGACGATGAAACACAGAAATTGCATCGGAATTAAATAGAAAAGGCACAGTGCCGACTTAAGTACAAGAAGACTGACTCTTCTTACTGACTATATTTTGAACCATTCCTGTGACACTAGTTATAACTTCCGATGCTTCACTTCATGTTTACTGTATCCCTAGGACCTTCTTATTGACGATGAAACACAGAAATTGCATCGGAATTAAATACAAAAGGCACAGTGCAAAATTAAGTACAAGGAGACTGACTCTTCTTACTGTCTATGTTTTGAACCATACCTGTGACACCAGTTATAGATTCCGGTGCTTCACTCCAGGTTTACTGTATCCCTTGGACCTTCTTATTGATGATGAAACACAAGAATTGCATCGGAATTAAATACAAAAGGCACAATGCCGACCTAAGGACAAGAAGTTTGACTCTTCTTACTGACTATATTTTGAACCATTCCTGTGACACTAGCTATAGATTCCGATGCTTCACTTCAGTTTAAACTGTACCCCTCTGACCTTCTAATTGACGATGAAACACAGAAATTGCATCGGAATTAAATACAAAAGGCACAATGCCGACTGAAGGACAAGCAGACTGACTCTTCTTACTGACTATGTTTTGAACCATTCCTGTGACACTAGTTATAGATTCCGATGCTTCACTTCAGGATTTCTGTATCCCAGTGGCCTTCTTATTGACGATGAAACACAGAAATTGCATCGGAATTAAATACAAAAGGCACAGTGCAAAATTAAGTACAAGGAGACTGACTCTTCTTACTGTCTATGTTTTGAACCATACCTGTGACACCAGTTATAGGTTCCGGTGCTTCACTCCAGGTTTACTGTATCCCTTGGACATTCTTATTGATGATGAAACACAAGAATTGCATCGGAATTAAATACAAAAGGCACAGTGCCGACTTAAGGACAAGAAGTCTGACTCTTCTTACTGACTATCTTTTGAACCATTCCTGTGACACTAGCTATAGATTCCGATGCTTCACTTCAGGTTTACTGTACCCCTCTGACCTTCTTATTGACGATGAAACACAGAAATTGCATCGGAATTAAATACAAAAGGCACAATGCCGACTGAAGGACAAGCAGACTGACTCTTCTTACTGACTATGTTTTGAACCATTCCTGTGACACTAGTTATAGATTCCGATGCTTCACTTCAGGATATCTGTATCCCAGTGGCCTTCTTATTGACGATGAAACACAGAAATTGCATCGGAATTAAATAGAAAAGGCACAATGTCGACGTAAGTACAAGAAGACTGACTCTTCTTACTGTCTATGTTTTGAACCATTCCTGTGACACTAGTCATAGATTCCGATGCTTCACTCCAGGTTTACAATATCCCTTGGACCTTCTTATTGACGATGAAACACAGAAATTGCATCGGAATTAAATAGAAAGGGGCACATTGCTGACTTAAGTACAAGAAGACTGACTCTTCTTACTGACTATGTTTTGAACTAATCCATTGACACTAGTTATAGATTACGATGCTTCACTCCATGTTTACTGTATCCCTTGGACCTTCGTATTGACGATGAAACACAGAAATTGCATCGGAATTAAATAGAAAAGGCAAAATGCCGACTTAAGTACAACAAGACTGACTCTTCTTACTGACTATGTTTTGAACCATTCCCTGTGCCACTAGTAATAGATCCGATGCTTCACTTCAGGTTTACTGTATACCTTGGACCTTCTTATTGACGATGAAACACAGAAATTGCATCGGAATTAAATACAAAAAGCACAATGCCGGACACAAGGACAAGAAGACTGACTCTTCTTATTGACAATGTTTTGAACTATTCCTGTGACACTAGCTATAGATTCCGATGCTTCACTTCAGGTTTACTGTATCCTTCTGACCTTCTTAATGACGATGAAACACAGAAATTGCATCGTAATTAAATTCAAAAGGCACAATGCCGACTTAAGTAGAAGAAGACTGACTCTTCTTACTGTCTATGTTTTGAACCCTACCATTGACACTAGGTATAGATTCCGATGCTTCACTCCAGGTATACTGTATCCCTTGGACCTTCTTATTGACGATGAAACACACAAATTGCATCGGAATTAAATAGAAAAGGCACTATGCCGACTTAAGTACAAGAAAACTGACTCTTCAAACTGACTATGCTTTGAACGATTCCTGTGACACTAGTTATAGATCCCGATGCTTCACTTCAGGTTTACTGTATCCCCTGGACTTTCTTATTGACGATGAATCACAAAAATTGCATCGGAATTAAATACAAAAGGCAAAATGCCGACTGAAGTACAGGAAGACAGACTCTTCTTACTGTCTATGATTTGAACCATTCCTGTGACACTAGTTACAGACCCCGATGTTTCACTCCAGGTTTACTGTATCGCTTGGACCTTCTTATTGTCGATGAAACACAGAAATTGCATCGGAATTAAATACAAAAGGCACAATGCCGACTTAAGTACAAGAAGACCAACTCCTCTTACTGACTATGCTTTGAACCATTCCTGTGACACCAGTTATGGATTCCGATGCTTCACTTCATGTTTACTGTATCCCTCTGACCTTCTTATTGACGATGAAACACAGAAATTGCATCGGAATTAAATACAAAAGGCACAATGCGAATTAAGTTCAAGAAGACTGACTCTTCTTACTGTCTATTTTTGAACCAGTCCTGTGACACTTGGTATAGACTCCGATGCTTCACTCCAGGTTTACTGTATCCCTCGGTCCTTCTTATTGACGATGAAACACAGAAATTGCATCGGAATTAAATACAAATGGCACAAGGCCGAATTAAGCTCAAGAAGACTGACTCTTCTTACTGTCTATTTTTGAACCAGTCCTGTGACCCTAGTTATAGACTCCGATGCTTCACTCCAGGTTTACTGTATCCCTCGGTCCTTCTTATTGACGATGAAACACAGAAATTGCATCGGAATTAAATAGAAAAGGCACAATGCCGACTTAAGTACAAGAAGACTGACTCTTCTTACTGACTATGTTTTGAACCATTCCTGTGACACTAGTTATAAATTCCGATGCTTCTCGTCAGGTTTACTGTATCCCTTCTACCTTATTATTGACGATGAAACGCAGAAAAGGCATCGGAATTAAATACAAATGGCACAGTGCAGAATTAAGCACAAGGAGACTGACTCTTCTTACTGTTTATGTTTAGAACCATTCCCGTGACACTAGTTATAGATTCCGATGCTTCACTCCAGGTTTACTGTATCCCTTGGACCTTGTTATTGACGATGAAACACAGAAACTGCATCGGAATTAAATAGAAAAACGTACAATGCCGACTTAAGTACAAGACTATGTTTTGAACCATTCCTGTGACACTAGTTATAGATTCCGGTGCTTCACCTCAGGTTTACTGTATCCCTTGGACCTTCTTATTGACGATGAAACACAGAAATTGCATCGGAATTAAATACAAAAGGCAAAGTACCGACTTAAGTACACGAAGACTGACTCTTCTTACTGTCTATGTTTTGAACCATTCCTCAAAAACTAGTTACAAATTCCGATGCTACACTCCAGGTTTACTTTATCCTTTGGACCTTCTTGTTGACGATGAAACACAGAAATTGCATCGGAATTAAATACAAACGGCACAATGCCGACATAAGGACAAGAAGACTGGCCCTTCTTACTGACTTTGTTTTCAACCTTTCCTGTGACACTAGTTATAGATTCCGATGCTTCACTTTAGGTTTAGTGTATCCCTCTGCCCTTCTTATTGATGATGAAACACAGAACTTGCATCGGAATTAAATAGAAATGGCACTATGCCGACTTAAGTACATGAAGACTGACCCTTCTAACTGACTATGATTTGAACGATTCCTGTGACACCAGTTATAGATCCCGATGCTTCACTTCTGGTTTACTGTATCCCTTGGACCTTCTTATTGACGATGAAACACAAAAATTGCATCGGAATTATATACAAAAAGCAAAATGCCGACTGAAGTACACGAAGACTGACTCTTCTTACTGTCAATGATTTGAACCATTCCTGTGACACTAGTTACAGATTCCGATGCTTCACTCCAGGTTTACTGTATCCCTTGGACATTCGTATTGACGATGAAACACAGAAATTGCATCGGAATTAAATAGAAAAGGCACAATGCCGACTTAAGCACAAGAAGACTGACTCTTCTTTCTGTCTATGTTTTGAACCATACCATTGACACTAGTTATAAATTCCGATGCTTCACTTCAGGATTACTGTATCCCTTTGACCTTCTTATTGATGATGAAACACAAGAATTGCATCGGAATTAAATACAAAAGGCACAGTGCAAAATTAAGTACAAGGAGACTGACTCTTCTTACTGTCTATGTTTGAACCATTCCTGTGACACTAGTTATAGATTCCGATGCTTCACTCCAGGTATACTGTATCCCTTGGACCTTCTTATTGATGATGAAACACAAGAATTGCATCGGAATTAAATACAAAATTCACAATGCCGACTTAAGGACAAGAAGTCTGACTCTTCTTACTGACTATCTTTTGAACCATCCCTGTGACACTAGCTATAGATTCCGATGCTTCACTTCAGGTTAACTGTACCCGTCTGACCTTCTTATTGATGATGAAACACAGAAATTCCATCGGAATTAAATACAAAAGGCACAATGCCGACTTAAGCACAAGAAGACTGACTCTTCTTACTGTCTATGTTTTGAACCATTCCATTGACACTAGTTATAGATTCCGATGCTTCACTACAGGTTTATTGTATCCCTTGGACCTTGTTATTGACGATGAAACACAGAAATTGCATCGGTATTAAATAGAAAAGGTACAATGCCGACATAAGTACAAGAAGACTGACTCATCTTACTGACTATGTCTGAACCATTCCTGTGACACTAGTTATAGATTCCGATGCTTCACCTCAAGTTTACTGTATCACTTGGACCTTCTTATTGACGATGAAACACAGAAATTGCATCGTAATTAAATACAAAAGGCACAATGCCGACTTAAGTACAAGAAGACTGACTCTTCTTACTGTCTATGATTTGAACCATACCATTGACACTGGTTACAGATTCCGATGCTTCACTCCAGGTTTACTGTATCCCTTGGACCTTCTTATTGACGATGAAACACACAAATTGCATCGGAATTAAATACAAAAGGCACAATGCCGACCTAAGTACAAGAAGACTAACTCTTCTTACTGACTATGTTTTGAACCATTCCTGTGACGCTAGTTATGGATTCCGATGCTTCACTTCAGGTTTACCGTATCCCTCTGACCTTCTTATTGACGATGAAACACAGAAATTGCATCGGAATTAAATACAAAAGGCACAATGCCAAATTAAGTTCAAGAAGACTGACTCTCATTACTGTCTATTTTTGAACCAGTCCTGTGACACTAGTTATAGACTCCGATGCTTCACTCCAGGTTTACTGTATCCCTTGGTCCTTCTTATTGACGATGAAACACAGAAATTGCATCGGAATTAAATAGAAAAGGCACAGTGCCGACTTAAGTACAAGAAGACTGACTCTTCTTACTGACTATATTTTGAACCATTCCTGTGACACTAGTTATAACTTCCGATGCTTCACTTCATGTTTACTGTATCCCTAGGACCTTCTTATTGACGATGAAACACAGAAATTGCATCGGAATTAAATACAAAAGGCACAGTGCAAAATTAAGTACAAGGAGACTGACTCTTCTTACTGTCTATGTTTTGAACCATACCTGTGACACCAGTTATAGATTCCGGTGCTTCACTCCAGGTTTACTGTATCCCTTGGACCTTCTTATTGATGATGAAACACAAGAATTGCATCGGAATTAAATACAAAAGGCACAATGCCGACCTAAGGACAAGAAGTCTGACTCTTCTTACTGACTATATTTTGAACCATTCCTGTGACACTAGCTATAGATTCCGATGCTTCACTTCAGTTTAACTGTACCCCTCTGACCTTCTAATTGACGATGAAACACAGAAATTGCATCGGAATTAAATACAAAAGGCACAATGCCGACTGAAGGACAAGCAGACTGACTCTTCTTACTGACTATGTTTTGAACCATTCCTGTGACACTAGTTATAGATTCCGATGCTTCACTTCAGGATTTCTGTATCCCAGTGGCCTTCTTATTGACGATGAAACACAGAAATTGCATCGGAATTAAATAGAAAAGGCACAATGTCGACGTAAGTACAAGAAGACTGACTCTTCTTACTGTCTATGTTTTGAACCATTCCTGTGACACTAGTCATAGATTCCGATGCTTCACTCCAGGTTTACTATATCCCTTGGACCTTCTTATTGACGATGAAACACAGAAATTGCATCGGAATTAAATAGAAAGGGGCACATTGCTGACTTAAGTACAAGAAGACTGACTCTTCTTACTGACAATGTTTTGAACCAATCCATTGACACTAGTTATAGATTACGATGCTTCACTCCATGTTTACTGTATCCCTTGGACCTTCGTATTGACGATGAAACACAGAAATTGCATCGGAATTAAATAGAAAAGGCACAATGCCGACTTAAGTACAACAAGACTGACTCTTCTTACTGACTATGTTTTGAACCATTCCTGTGCCACTAGTAATAGATCCGATGCTTCACTTCAGGTTTACTGTATACCTTGGACCTTCTTATTGACGATGAAACACAGAAATTGCATCGGAATTAAATACAAAAAGCACAATGCCGACATAAGGACAAGAAGACTGACTCTTCTTATTGACTATGTTTTGAACTATTCCTGTGACACTAGCTATAGATTCCGATGCTTCACTTCAGGTTTACTGTATCCTTCTGACCTTCTTAATGACGATGAAACACAGAAATTGCATCGTAATTAAATTCAAAAGGCACAATGCCGACTTAAGTAGAAGAAGACTGACTCTTCTTACTGTCTATGTTTTGAACCATACCATTGACACTAGGTATAGATTCCGATGCTTCACTCCAGGTATACTGTATCGCTTGGACCTTCTTATTGTCGATGAAACACAGAAATTGCATCGGAATTAAATACAAAAGGCACAATGCCGACTTAAGTACAAGAAGACCAACTCCTCTTACTGACTATGCTTTGAACCATTCCTGTGACACCAGTTATGGATTCCGATGCTTCACTTCAGGTTTACTGTATCCCTTGGACCTTCTTATTGACGATGAAACACAGCAATTGCATCGAAATTAAATACTAAAGGCACAATGCCGACTTAAGGACAAGAAGACTGACTCTTCTCTCTGACTTTGCTTTGAACCATTCCTGTGACACCAGTTATATGTTCCGATACTTCACTTCAGGTTTATTGTATCCCTCTGACCTTCTCATTTACGATGAAACACAGAAATTGCATCGTAATTAAATAGAAAAGGCATGATGTCGACGTAAGTACATAAAGACTGACTCTTCTTACAGTCTATGTTTGAACCATTCCGGTGACCCTAGTTACAGATTCCGATGCTTCACTTCAGGTTTACTGTATCCCTTGGACCTTCTTATTGACGATGAAACACAGAAATTGCATCGGAATTAAATAGAAAAGGCACAATGCCGACTTAAGGACAAGAAGACTGTCTCTTCTTACTGACTATGTTTTGAACCATTCCTGTGACACTAGCTATAGATTCCGATGCTTGACTTCAGGTTTACTGTATCCCTCTGACCTTCTTATTGACGATGAAACACAGAAATTGCATCGGAATTAAATACAAAAGGCACAGTGCAAAATTAAGTACAAGGAGACTGACTCTTCTTACTGTCTATGTTTTGAACCATACCTGTGACACCAGTTATAGATTCCGGTGCTTCACTCCAGGTTTACTGTATCCCTTGGACCTTCTTATTGATGATGAAACACAAGAATTGCATCGGAATTAAATACAAAAGGCACAATGCCGACCTAAGGACAAGAAGTCTGACTCTTCTTACTGACTATCTTTTGAACCATTCCTGTGACACTAGCTATAGATTCCGATGCTTCACTTCAGTTTAACGGTACCCCTCTGACCTTCTAATTGACGATGAAACACAGAAATTGCATCGGAATTAAATACAAAAGGCACAATGCCGACTGAAGGACAAGCAGACTGACTCTTCTTACTGACTATGTTTTGAACCATTCCTGTGACACTAGTTATAGATTCCGATGCTTCACTTCAGGATTTCTGTATCCCAGTGGCCTTCTTATTGACGATGAAACACAGAAATTGCATCGGAATTAAATAGAAAAGGCACAATGTCGACGTAAGTACAAGAAGACTGACTCTTCTTACTGTCTATGTTTTGAACCATTCCTGTGACACTAGTCATAGAATCCGATGCTTCACTCCAGGTTTACTATATCCCTTGGACCTTCTTATTGACGATGAAACACAGAAATTGCATCGGAATTAAATAGAAAGGGGCACATTGCTGACTTAAGTACAAGAAGACTGACTCCTCTTACTGACTATGTTTTGAACCAATCTATTGACACTAGTTATAGATTACGATGCTTCACTCCATGTTTATTGTATCCCTTGGACCTTCGTATTGACGATGAAACACAGAAATTGCATCAGAATTAAATAGAAAAGGCACAATGCCGACTTAAGTACAACAAGACTGACTCTTCTTACTGACTATGTTTTGAACCATTCCTGTGCCACTAGTAATAGATCCGATGCTTCACTTCAGGTTTACTGTATACGTTGGACCTTCTTATTGACGATGAAACACAGAAATTGCATCGGAATTAAATACAAAAAGCACAATGCCGACATAAGGACAAGAAGACTGACTCTTCTTATTGACTATGTTTTGAACTATTCCTGTGACACTAGCTATACATTCCGATGCTTCACTTCAGGTTTACTGTATCCTTCTGACCTTCTTAATGACGATGAAACACAGAAATTGCATCGTAATTAAATTCAAAAGGCACAATGCCGACTTAAGTAGAAGAAGACTGACTCTTCTTACTGTCTATGTTTTGAACCATACCATTGACACTAGGTATAGATTCCGATGCTTCACTCCAGGTATACTGTATCGCATGGACCTTCTTATTGTCGATGAAACACAGAAATTGCATCGGAATTAAATACAAAAGGCACAATGCCGACTTAAGTACAAGAAGACCAACTCCTCTTACTGACTATGCTTTGAACCATTCCTGTGACACCAGTTATGGATTCCGATGCTTCACTTCAGGTTTACTGTATCCCTTGGACCTTCTTATTGACGATGAAACACAGCAATTGCATCGAAATTAAATACTAAAGGCACAATGCCGACTTAAGGACAAGAAGACTGACTCTTCTCACTGACTTTGCTTTGAACCATTCCTGTGACACCAGTTATATGTTCCGATACTTCACTTCAGGTTTATTGTATCCCTCTGACCTTCTCATTTACGATGAAACACAGAAATTGCATCGTAATTAAATAGAAAAGGCATGATGTCGACGTAAGTACATAAAGACTGACTCTTCTTACAGTCTATGTTTGAACCATTCCGGTGACCCTAGTTACTGATTCCGATGCTTCACTTCAGGTTTACTGTATCCCTTGGACCTTCTTATTGACGATGAAACACAGAAATTGCATCGGAATTAAATAGAAAAGGCACAATGCCGACTTAAGGACAAGAAGACTGTCTCTTCTTACTGACTATGTTTTGAACCATTCCTGTGACACTAGCTATAGATTCCGATGCTTGACTTCAGGTTTACTGTATCCCTCTGACCTTCTTATTGACGATGAAACACAGAAATTGCATCGGAATTAAATACAAAAGGCACAGTGCAAAATTAAGTACAAGGAGACTGACTCTTCTTACTGTCTATGTTTTGAACCATACCTGTGACACCAGTTATAGATTCCGGTGCTTCACTCCAGGTTTACTGTATCCCTTGGACCTTCTTATTGATGATGAAACACAAGAATTGCATCGGAATTAAATACAAAAGGCACAATGCCGACCTAAGGACAAGAAGTCTGACTCTTCTTACTGACTATCTTTTGAACCATTCCTGTGACACTAGCTATAGATTCCGATGCTTCACTTCAGTTTAACTGTACCCCTCTGACCGTCTAATTGTCGATGAAACACAGAAATTGCATCGGAATTAAATACAAAAGGCACAATGCCGACTGAAGGACAAGCAGACTGACTCTTCTTACTGACTATGTTTTGAACCATTCCTGTGACACTAGTTATAGATTCCGATGCTTCACTTCAGGATTTCTGTATCCCAGTGGCCTTCTTATTGACGATGAAACACAGAAATTGCATCGGAATTAAATAGAAAAGGCACAATGTCGACGTAAGTACAAGAAGACTGACTCTTCTTACTGTCTATGTTTTGAACCATTCCTGTGACACTAGTCATAGAATCCGATGCTTCACTCCAGGTTTACTATATCCCTTGGACCTTCTTATTGACGATGAAACACAGAAATTGCATCGGAATTAAATAGAAAGGGGCACATTGCTGACTTAAGTACAAGAAGACTGACTCCTCTTACTGACTATGTTTTGAACCAATCTATTGACACTAGTTATAGATTACGATGCTTCACTCCATGTTTATTGTATCCCTTGGACCTTCGTATTGACGATGAAACACAGAAATTGCATCGGAATTAAATAGAAAAGGCACAATGCCGACTTAAGTACAACAAGACTGACTCTTCTTACTGACTATGTTTTGAACCATTCCTGTGCCACTAGTAATAGATCCGATGCTTCACTTCAGGTTTACTGTATACCTTGGACCTTCTTATTGACGATGAAACACAGAAATTGCATCGGAATTAAATACAAAAAGCACAATGCCGACATAAGGACAAGAAGACTGACTCTTCTTATTGACTATGTTTTGAACTATTCCTGTGACACTAGCTATAGATTCCGATGCTTCACTTCAGGTTTACTGTATCCTTCTGTCCTTCTTAATGACGATGAAACACAGAAATTGCATCGTAATTAAATTCAAAAGGCACAATGCCGACTTAAGTAGAAGAAGACTGACTCTTCTTACTGTCTATGTTTTGAACCATACCATTGACACTAGGTATAGATTCCGATGCTTCACTCCAGGTATACTGTATCGCTTGGACCTTCTTATTGTCGATGAAACACAGAAATTGCATCGGAATTAAATACAAAAGGCACAATGCCGACTTAAGTACAAGAAGACCAACTCCTCTTACTGACTATGCTTTGAACCATTCCTGTGACACCAGTTATGGATTCCGATGCTTCACTTCAGGTTTACTGTATCCCTTGGACCTTCTTATTGACGATGAAACACAGCAATTGCATCGAAATTAAATACTAAAGGCACAATGCCGACTTAAGGACAAGAAGACTGACTCTTCTCACTGACTTTGCTTTGAACCATTCCTGTGACACCAGTTATATGTTCCGATACTTCACTTCAGGTTTATTGTATCCCTCTGACCTTCTCATTTACGATGAAACACAGAAATTGCATCGTAATTAAATAGAAAAGGCATGATGTCGACGTAAGTACATAAAGACTGACTCTTCTTACAGTCTATGTTTGAACCATTCCGGTGACCCTAGTTACAGATTCCGATGCTTCACTTCAGGTTTACTGTATCCCTTGGACCTTCTTATTGACGATGAAACACAGAAATTGCATCGGAATTAAATAGAAAAGGCACAATGCCGACTTAAGGACAAGAAGACTGTCTCTTCTTACTGTCTATGTTTTGAACCATTCCTGTGACACTAGCTATAGATTCCGATGCTTGACTTCAGGTTTACTGTATCCCTCTGACCTTCTTATTGACGATGAAACACAGAAATTGCATCGGAATTCAATACAAAGGGCACAATACCGACGTAAGTACTAGAAGACTGACTCTTCTTACTTTCTATTATTTGAACCATACCATTGACACTTGTTATAGATTCCGATGCTTCACTCCAGGTTTACTGTACCCCTTGGACCGTCTTATTGACGGTGAAACACAGAAATTGCATCGGAATTAAATAGAAAAGGCACAATGCCGACTTAAGGACAAGAAAACTGACTATTCTTACTGACTATGTTTTGAACGATTTCTGTGACACTAGTTATAGATACCGATGCTGCACTTCAGGTTTACTGTATCCCTTGGACCTTCTCATTGACGATAAAAAACAGAAATTGCATCGGAATTAAATACAAAAGGCAAAATGCCGACTGAACTACACGAAGACTGACTCTTCTTACTGTCTATGATTTGAACCATTCCTGTGACACTAGTTACAGATTACGAAGCTTCACTCCAGGTTTACTGTATCCCTTGGACCATCTTATTGACGATGAATTACAGAAATTGCATCGGAATTAAATACAAAAGGCACAATGCCGAATTAAGTTCAAGGAGACTGACTCTTCTTACTGTCTATTTTTGAACTAGTCCTGTGACACTAGTTATAGACTCCGATGCTTCACTCCAGGATTACTGTATAGCTTGGTCCTTCTTATTGACGATGAAACACAGAAATTGCATCGGAATTAAATACAAAAAGGACAAAGCCGACTTAAGTAAAAGAAGTCTGACTCTTCTTACTTTCTATGTTTTGAACCATTCCTGTGACACTAGCTATAGATTCCGATTCTTGACTTCAGGTTTACTGTATCCCTCTGACCTTCTTATTGACGATGAAACACAGAAATTCCATCGGAGTTAAATACAAAAGGCACAAAGCAGAATTAAGTACAAGAAGACTGACTCTTCTAACTGTCTATGTTTTGAACCATTCCTGTGACACTAGCTATAGATTCCGATGCTTCACTTCAGGTCTCAGGTTTACTGTACCCCTCTGACCTTCTTATTGACGATGAAACACAGAAATTGCATCGGAATTAAATACAAAAGGCACAATGCCGACTTAAGTACAAGAAGACTGCCTCTCCTTACTGACTATGTTTTGAACCATTCCTGTGACACTAGTTATAAATTCCGATGCTTCACTTCAGGTTTACTGTATCCCTTGGACCTTCTTATTGACGATGAAACACAGAAATTGCATCGGAATTAAATAGAAAAGGCACAATGCCGACTTAAGTACAAGAAGACTGACTCTTCTTACTGACTATGTTTTGAACCATTCCATTGACACTTGTTATAGATTCCGATGCTTCACTTCATGTTTACTGTATCCCTTGGACCTTCTTATTGACGATGAAACACAGACATTGCATCGGAATTAAATAGAAAAGGCACAATGCTGACTTAAGTACAAGAAGACTGACTCTTTTTACTGACTATGTTTTGAACCATTCCTGTGACAACAGCTATAGATCCAATGCTTCACTTCAGGTTTACTGTATCCCTTGGTCCTTCTTATTGACGATGAAACACAGAAATTGCATCGGAATTAAATACTAACGGCACAATGCCGACTTAAGTACAAGAAGACTGACTCTTCCTACTGTCTATGTTTTGAACCATTCCTGTGACACTAGTTATAGATTCCGATGCTTCACTTCAGGTTTACTGTATCCCTTGGACCTTCTTATGACGATGAAACACAGAAAATACATCGGAATTAAATACAAAAGGCACAATGCCGACTTAAGTACATGAAGCCCGACTCTTCCTACTGACTATGTTTGACCCATTCCTGTGACACCCGTTATAGATTCCGATGCTTCACTTGAGGTTTACTGTATCCATTGGACCTTCTTATTGACGATGAAACACAGAAATTGCATCGGAAATAAATACAAAATGCATAATGCCGAATTAAGTTCAAGGAGACTGACACTTCTTACTGTCTATATTTGAACTAGTCCTGTGACACTAGTTATAGACTCCGATGCTTCACTCCAGGTTTACTGTATAGCTTGGTCCTTCTTATTGACGATGAAACAAAGAAATTGCATCGGAATTAAATACAAAAGGCACAATGCCGACTTAAGTAAAAGAAGTCTGACTCTTCTTACTGTCTATGATTTGAACCATTCCTGTGACACTAGTTATAGATTCCGATGCTTCACTCCAGGTTTACTGTATCCCTCTGACCTTCTTATTGACGATGAAACACAGAAATTCCATCGGAGTTAAATACAAAAAGCACAAGCCGACTTAAGTACAAGAAGACTGACTCTTCTTACTGTCTATGTTTGAACCATTCCTGTGACACTAGTTATAAATTCCGATGCTTCACTTCAGGTTTACTGTATCCCTTGGACCTTCTTATTAATGATGAAACACAGAAATTGCATCGGAATTAAATACAAAAGGCACAAAGCAGAATTAAGTACAAGAAGACTGACTCTTCTTACTGTCTATGTTTGAACCATTCCTGTGACACTAGCTATAGATTCCGATGCTTCACTTCAGGTCTCAGGTTTACTGTACCCCTCTGACCTTCTTATTGACGATGAAACACAGAAATTGCATCGGAATTAAATACAAAAGGCACACTGCAAAATTAAGTACAAGGAGACTGACTCTTCTTTCTGTCTATGTTTTGAACCATACCTGTGACACTAGTTATAGATTCCGATGCTTCACTCCAGGTTTACTGTATCCCTTGGACCTTCTTATTGATGATGAAACACAAGAATTGCATCGGAATTAAATACAAAAGGCACAATGCCGACTTAAGGACAAGAAGTCTGACTCTTCTCACTGACTATCTTTTGAACCTTTCCTGTGACACTAGCAATAGATTCCGATGCTTCACTTCAGGTTTACTGTACCCCTCTGACCTTCTTATTGACGATGAAACACAGAAATTGCATCGGAATTAAATACAAAAGGCACAATGCCGACTGAAGGACAAGCAGACTGACTCTTCTTACTGACTATGTTTTGAACCATTCCTGTGACACTAGTTATAATTTCCGATGCTTCACTTCAGGATTTCTGTATCCCAGTGGCGTTCTTATTGACGATGAAACACAGAAATTGCATCGGAGTTAAATACAAAAGGCACAATGCCGACTTAAGTACAAGAAGACTGACTCTTCTTACTGTCTATGTTTTGAACCATACCTGTGACACTAGTTATAAATTCCGATGCTTCACTTCAGGTTTACTGTATCCCTTGGACCTTCTAATTGACGATGAAACACAGAAATTGCATCGGAATTAAATACAAAAGGCACAATGCCGACTTAAGTACAAGAAGACTGCTCTCCTTACTGACTTTGGTTTGAACCATTCCTGTGACACTAGCTATAAATTCCGATGCTTTACTTCAGGTTTACTGTATCCCTTGGACCTTCATATTGACGATGAAACACAGAAATTGCATCGAAACTAAATATAAAAGGCACATAGCAGAAATAAGTACAAGAAGACTAACTCTTCTTACTGACTATGTTTTGAACCATTCCTGTGACACTAGCTATAGACTCCTAAGCTTCACTTCAGGTTTACTGTATCCATTGGAACTTCTTATTGACGATGAAACACAGAAATTGCATCGGAATTAAATAGAAAAGGCACAATGTCGACGTAAGTACAAGAAGACTGACTCTTCTTACTGTCTATGTTTTGAACCATTCCTGTGACACTAGTCATAGATTCCGATGCTTCACTCCAGGTTTACTATATCCCTTGGACATTCTTATTGACGATGAAACACAGAAATTGCATCGGAATTAAATAGAAAGGGGCACAATGCTGACTTAAGTACAAGAAGACTGACTCTTCTTACTGACTATGTTTTGAACCATTCCATTGACACTAGTTATAGATTACGATGCTTCACTCCATGTTTACTGTATTCCTTGGACCTTCGTATTGACGATGAAACACAGAAATTGCATCGGAATTAAATAGAAAAGGCACTATGCCGACTTAAGTACAAGAAAACTGACTCTTCTAACTGACTATGTTTTGAACGATTCCTGTGACACTAGTTATAGATCCCGATGCTTCACTTCAGGTTTACTGTATCCCTTGGACATTCTTATTGACGATGAATCACAAAAATTGCATCGGAATTAAATACAAAAGGCAAAATGCCGACTGAAGTACAGGAAGACAGACTCTTCTTACTGTCTATGATTTGAACCATTCCTGTGACACTAGTTACAGACCCCGATGTTTCACTCCAGGTTTACTGTATCGCTTGGACCTTCTTATTGTCGATGAAACACAGAAATTGCATCGGAATTAAACACAAAAGCACAATGCCGACTTAAGTACAAGAAGACCAACTCCTCTTACTGACTATGCTTTGAACCATTCCTGTGACACCAGTTATGGATTCCGATGCTTCACTTCAGGTTTACTGTATCCCTCTGACCTTCTTATTGACGATGGAACACAGAAATTGCATCGGAATTAAATACAAAAGGCACAATGCCGAATTAAGTTCAAGAAGACTGACTCTTCTTACTGTCAATTTTTGAACCAGTCCTGTGACACTTGTTATAGACTCCGATGCTTCACTCCAGGTTTACTGTATCCCTCGGTCCTTCTTATTGACGATGAAACACAGAAATTGCATCGGAATTAAATACAAAAGGCACAAGGCCGAATTAAGCTCAAGAAGACTGACTCTTCTTACTGTCTATTTTTGAACCTGTCCTGTGACACTAGTTATAGACTCCGAAGCTTCACTCCATGTTTACTGTATCCCTCGGTGCTTCTTATTGGCGATGAAACACAGAAATTGCATCGGAATTAAATAGAAAAGGCACAATGCCGACTTAAGTACAAGAAGACTGACTTTTCTTACTGACTATGTTTGAACCATTCCTGTGACACTAGTTAAAAATCCAATGCTTCTCGTCAGGTTTACTGTATCCCTTCTACCTTATTATTGACGATGAAACGCAGAAAATGCATCGGAATTAAATACAAATGGCACAGTGCAGAATTAAGTACAAGGAGACTGACTCTTCTTACTGTTTATGTTTTGAACCATTCCCGTGACACTAGTTATAGATTCCGATGCTTCACTCCAGGTTTACTGTATCCCTTGGACCTTGTTATTGACGATGAAACACAGAAAGTGCATCGGAATTAAATAGAAAACGTACAATGCCGACTTAAGTACAAGACTATGTTTTGAACCATTCCTGTGACACTAGTTATAGATTCCGGTGCTTCACCCCAGGTTTACTGTATCCCTTGGACCTTCTTATTGACGATGAAACACAGAAATTGCATCGGAATTAAATACAAAAGGCAAAATGCCGACGTAAGTACACGAAGACTGACTCTTCTTACTGTCTATGCTTTGAACCATTCCTGTGACACCAGTTATATATTCCGATGCTTCACTTCAGGTTTATTGTATCCCTCTGACCTTCTCATTTACGATGAAACACAGAAATTGCATCGGAATTAAATAGAAAAGGCACAATGTCGACGTAAGTACATAAAGACTGACTCTTCTTACTGTCTATGTTTTGAACCATTCCTGTGACACTAGTTATGGATTCCGATGCTTCACTCCAGGTTTACTGTATCCCTTGGACCTTCTTATTGACGATGAAACACAGAAATTGCATCGGAATTAAATAGAAAAGGCACAATGCCGACTTAAGGACAAGAAGACTGTCTCTGCTTACTGACTATGTTTTGAACCATTCCTGTGACACTAGCTATAGATTCCGATGCTTCACTTCAGGTTTACTGTATCCCTCTGACCTTCTTATTGACGATGAAACACAGAAATTGCATCGGAATTTAATACAAAGGGCACAATACCGACGTAAGTACAAGAAGACTGACTCTTCTTACTGTCTATTTTTTGAACCATACCATTGACACTTGTTATAGATTCCGATGCTTCACTCCAGGTTTACTGTATCCCTTGGACCGTCTTATTGACGGTGAAACACAGAAATTGCATCGGAATTAAATAGAAAAGGCACTATGCCGACTTAAGTACAAGAAAAATGACTATTCTTACTGACTATGTTTTGAACGATTTCTGTGACACTAGTTATAGATACCAATGCTGCACTTCAGGTTTACTGTATCCCTTGGACCTTCGCATTGACGATAAAACACAGAAATTGCATCGGAATTAAATACAAGAGGCAAAATGCCGACTGAAGTACACGAAGACTGACTCTTCTTACTGTCTATGATTTGAACCATTCCTGTGACACTAGTTACAGATTACGAAGCTTCACTCCAGGTTTACTGTATCCCTTGGACCTTCTTATTGACGATGAAACACAGAAATTGCATCGGAATTAAATACAAAAGGCACAACGCCGACTTAAGTACAAGAAGACTAACTCTTCCTACTGACTATGTTTTGATCCATTCCTGTGACACTAGTTATGGAGTCCGATGCTTCACTTCAGGTTTACTGTATCCCTCTGACCTTCTTATTGACGATGAAACACAGAAATTGCATCGGAATTAAATTAAAAATGCACAATGCCGAATTAAGTTCAAGGAGACTGACTCTTCTTACTGTCTATTTTTGAACTAGTCCTGTGACACTAGTTATAGACTCCGATGCTTTACTCCAGGTTTACTGTATAGCTTGGTCCTTCTTATTGACGATGAAACACAGAAATTGCATCAGAATTAAATACAAAAGGCACAATGCCGACTTAAGTAAAAGAAGTATGACTCTTCTTACTGTCTATGATTTGAACCATTCCTGTGACACTAGTTATAGATTCCGATGCTTCACCCCAGGTTTACTGTGTCCCTCTGACCTTCTTATTGACGATGAAACGCAGAAATTGCATCGGAATTAAATAAAAAAGGCACAATGCCGAATTAAGTTCAAGGACACTGACTCTTCTTTCTGTCTATTTTTGAACTAGTCCTGTGACACTAGTTATAGACTCCGATGCTTCACCCCAGGTTTACTGTATCCCTCTGACCTTCTTATTGACGATGAAACACAGAAATTCCATCGGAATTAAATACAAAAGGCACAATGCCGACTTAAGTACAAGAAGACTGCCTCTCCTTACTGACTATGCTTTGAACCATTCCTGTGACACTAGTTATAAATTCCGAAGCTTCACTTCAGGTTACTGTATCCCTTGGACCTTCTTATTGACGATGAAACACAGATATTGCATCGGAATTAAATACAAAAGGCACAAAGCAGAATTAAGTACAAGAAGACTGACTCTTATTACTGTCTATGTTTTGAACCACTTCTGTGACACTAGTTATAGATTCCGATGCTTCACTCCAGGTTTACTGTATCCCCTGGACCGTCTTATTGACGATGAAACACAGAAATTGCATCGGAATTAATTACAAAAGTCACAATGCCGACTTAAGGACAAGAAGACTGACTCTTCTTACTGTCTATGTTTTGAACCATTCCTGTGACACTAGTTATAGATTCCGATGCTTCACTCCAGGTTTACTTTATCCCTTGGACCTTCTTATTGACGATGAAACACAGAAATTGCATCGGAATTAAATAGAAAAGGCACAATGCTGACTTAAGTACAAGAAGAGTGAATCTTCTTACAGACTATGTTTTGAACCATTCCATTGACACTTGTTATAGATTCCGATACTTCACTTCATGTTTACTGCATCCCTTGGACCTTCGTATTGACGATGAAACACAGACATTGCATCGGAATTATATAGAAAAGGCACAATGCTGACTTAAGTACAAGAAGACTGACTCTTTTTACTGACTATGTTTTGAACCATTCCTGTGACACCAGCTATAGATCCAATGCTTCACTTCAGGTTTACTGTATCCCTTGGACCTTCTTATTGACGATGAAACACAGAAATTGCATCGGAATTAAATACTAACGGCACAATGCCGACTTAAGTACAAGAAGACTGACTCTTCCTAATGTCTATGCTTTGAACCATTCCTGTGACACTAGTTATAGATTCCGATGCTTCACTTCAGGTTTACTGTATCCCTTGGACCTTCTTATTGACGATGAAACACAGAAAATACATCGGAATTAAATACAAGAGGCACAATGCCGACTTAAGTACATGAAGACCGACTCTTCCTACTGACTATGTTTGAGCCATTCCTGTCACACCCGTAATAGATTCCGTAGCTTCACTTGAGGTTTACTGTATCCCTTGGACCTTCTTATTGACGATGAAACACAGAAATTGCATCGGAATTAAATACAAATGGCACAATGCCGAATTAAGTTCAAGGAGACTGACTCTTCTTACTGTCAATTTTTGAACTAGTCCTGTGACACTAGTTATAGACTTCGATGCTTCACTCCAGGTTTACTGTATAGCTTGGTCCTTCTTATTGACGATGAAACACAGAAATTGCATCGGAATTAAATACAAAAGGCACAATGCCGACTTAAGTAAAAGAACTCTGACTCTTCTTACTGTCTATGATTTGAACCATTCCTGTGACACTAGTTATAGATTCCGATGCTTCACTCCAGGTTTACTGTATCCCTCTGACCTTCTTATTGACGATGAAACACAGAAATTCCTTTGGAGTTAAATACAAAAAGCACAATGCCGACTTAAGTACAAGAAGACTGACTCTTCTTACTGTCTATGATTGAACCATTCCTGTGACACTAGTTATAAATTCCGATGCTTCACTTCAGGTTTACTGTATCCCTTGCACCTTCTTCTTAATGATGAAACACAGAAATTGCATCGGAATTAAATACAAAAGGCACAAAGCAGAATTAAGTACAAGAAGACTGACTCTTCTTACTGTCTATGTTTTGAACCATTCCTGTGACACTAGCTATAGATTCCGATGCTTCACTTCAGGTCTCAGGTTTACTGTACCCCTCTGACCTTCTTATTGACGATGAAACACAGAAATTGCATCGGAATTAAATACAAAAGGCACAGTGCAAAATTAAGTACAAGGAGACTGACTCTTCTTACTGTCTATGTTTTGAACCATTCCTGTGACACTAGTTATAGATTCCGATGCTTCACTCCAGGTTTACTGTATCCCTTGGACCTTCTTATTGATGATGAAACACAACAATTGCATCGGAATTAAATACAAAAGGCACAATGCTGACTTAAGGACAAGAAGTCTGACTCTTCTTACTCACTATCTTTTGAACCATTCCTGTGACACTAGCTATAGATTCCGATGCTTCACTTCAGGTTTACTGTACCCCTCTGACCTTCTTATTGACGATGAAACACAGAAATTGCATCGGAATTAAATACAAAAGGCACAATGCCGACTGAAGGACAAGCAGACTGACTCTTCTTACTGACTATGTTTTGAACCATTCCTGTGACACTAGTTATAGATTCCGATGCTTCACTTCAGGATTTCTGAATCCCAGTGGCGTTCTTATTGACGATGAAACACAGAAATTGCATCGGAGTTAAATACAAAAGGCACAATGCCGACTTAAGTACAAGAAGACTGACTCTTCTTACTGTCTATGTTTTGAACCATTCCTGTGACACTAGTTATAAATTCCGATGCTTCACTTCAGGTTTACTGTATCCCTTGTACCTTCTTATTGACGATGAAACACAGAAATTGCATCGGAATTAAATACAAAAGGCACAATGCCGACTTAAGTACAAGAAGACTGCTCTCCTTACTGACTTTGGTTTGAACCATTCCTGTGACACTAGCTATAAATTCCGATGCTTTACTTCAGGTTTACTGTATCCCTTGGACCTTCATATTGACGATGAAACACAGAAATTGCATCGAAACTAAATATAAAAGGCACAAAGCAGAAATAAGTACAAGAAGACTAACTCTTCTTACTGACTATGTTTTGAACTATTCCTGTGACACTAGCTATAGATTCCTAAGCTTCACTTCAGGTTTACTGTATCCCTTGGAACTTCTTATTGACGATGAAACACAGAAATTGCATCGGAATTAAATAGAAAAGGCACAATGTCGACGTAAGTACAAGAAGACTGATTCTTCTTACTGTCTATGTTTTGAACCATTCCTGTGACACTAGTCATTGATTCCGATGCTTCACTCCAGGTTTACTATATCCCTTGGACCGTCTTATTGACGATGAAACACAGAAATTGCATCGGAATTAAATAGAAAGGGGCACAATGATGACTTAAGTACAAGAAGACTGACTCTTCTTACTGACTGTGTTTTGAACCATTCCATTGACACTAGTTAAAGATTACGATGCTTCACTCCATGTTTACTGTATCCCTTGGACCTTCCTATTGACGATGAAACACAGAAATTGCATCGGAATTAAATAGAAAAGGCACAATGCCGACTTAAGTACAACAAGACTGACTCTTCTTACTGACTATGTTTTGAACCATTCCTTTGCCACTAGTAATAGATCCGATGCTTCACTTCAGGTTTACTGTATACCTCGGACCTTCTTATTGACGATAAAACACAGAAATTGCATCGGAATTAAATACAAAAAGCACAATGCCGACATAAGGACAAGAAGACTGACTCTTCTTACTTACTATGTTTTGAACTATTCCTGTGACACTAGCTATAGATTCCGATGCTTCATTTCAGGTTTACTGTATCCTTCTGACCTTCTTAATGACGATGAAACACAGAAATTGCATCGTAATTAAATTCAAAAGGCACAATGCCGACTTAAGTAGAAGAAGACTGGCTCTTCTTACTGTCTATGTTTTGAACCATACCATTGACACTAGGTATAGATTCCGATGCTTCACTCCAGGTATACTGTATCCCTTGGACCTTCTTATTGACGATGAAACACACAAATTGCATCGAAATTAAATAGAAAAGGCACTATGCCGACTTAAGTACAAGAAAACTGACGCTTCTAACTGACTATGTTTTGAACGATTCCTGTGACACTAGTTAGAGATCCCGATGCTTCACTTCAGGTTTACTGTATCCCTTGGGCTTTCTTATTGACGATGAATCACAAAAATTGCATCGGAATTAAATACAAAAGGCAAAATGCCGACTGAAGTACAGGAAGACAGACTCTTCTTACTGTCTATGATTTGAACCATTCCTGTGACACTAGTTACAGACCCCGATGTTTCACTCCAGGTTTACTGTATCGCTTGGACCTTCTTATTGTCGATGAAACACAGAAATTGCATCGGAATTAAATACAAAAGGCACAATGCCGACTTAAGTACAAGAAGACCAACTCCTCTTACTGACTATGCTTTGAACCATTCCTGTGACACCAGTTATGGATTCCGATGCTTCACTTCAGGTTTACTGTATCCCTCTGACCTTCTTATTGACGATGAAACACAGAAATTGCATCGGAATTAAATACAAAAGGCACAATGCCGAATTAAGTTCAAGAAGACTGACTCTTCTTACTGTCTATTTTTGAACCAGTCCTGTGACACTAGTTATAGACTCCGATGCTTCACTCCAGGTTTACTGTATCCCTCGGTCCTTCTTATTGACGATGAAACACAGAAATTGCATCGGAATTAAATAGAAAAGGCACAATGCCGATTTAAGTACAAGAAGACTGACTCTTCTTACTGACTATGTTTTGAACCATTCCTGTGACACTAGTTATAAATTCCGATGTTTCTCGTCAGGCTTACTGTATCCCTTCTACCTTATTATTGACGATGAAACGCAGAAAATGCATCGGAATTAAATACAAATGGCACAGTGCAGAATTAAATACAAGGAGACTGACTCTTCTTACTGTTTATGTTTTGAACCATTCCCGTGACACTAGTTATAGATTCCGATGCTTCACTCCAGGTTTACTGTATCCCTTGGACCTTGTTATTGACGATGAAACACAGAAACTGCATCGGAATTAAATAGAAAACGTACAATGCCGACTTAAGTACAAGACTATGTTTTGAACCATTCCTGTGACACTAGTTATAGATTCCGGTGCTTCACCTCAGGTTTAGTGTATCCCTTGGACCTTCTTATTGACGATGAAACACAGAAATTGCATCGGAATTAAATACAAAAGGCAAAATGCCGACTTAAGTACACGAAGACTGACTCTTCTTACTGTCTATGCTTTGAACCATTCCTGTGACACTAGTTATAGATTCCGATGCTACACTCCAGTTTTACTGTATCCCTTGGACCTTCTTATTGACGATGATACACAGCAATTGCATCGAAATTAAATACTAAAGGCACAATGCCGACTTAAGGACAAGAAGACTGTCTCTTCTTACTGACTATGTTTTGAACCATTCCTGTGACACTAGCTATAGATTCCGATGCTTCACATCAGGTTTACTGTATCCCTCTGACCTTCTTATTGACGATGAAACACAGAAATTGCATCGGAATTTAATACAAAGGGCACAATACCGACGTAAGTACAAGAAGACTGACTCTTCTTACTGTCTATTTTTTGAACCATACCATTGACACTTGATATAGATTCCGATGCTTCACTCCAGGTTTACTGTATCCCTTGGACCGTCTCATTGACGGTGAAACACAGAAATTGCATCGGAATAAAATAGAAAAGGCACTATGCCGACTTAAGTACAAGAAAACTGACTATTCTTACTGACTATGTTTTGAACGATTTCTGTGACACTAGTTATAGATACCGATGATCCACTTCAGGTTTACTGTATCCCTTGGACCTTCTCATTGACGATAAAACACAGAAATTGCATCGGAATTAAATACAAAAGGCAAAATGCCGACTGAAGTACACTTAGACTGACTCTTCTTACTGTCTATGATTTGAACCATTCCTGTGACACTAGTTACAGATTACGAAGCTTCAGTCCAGGTTTACTGTATCCCTTGGACCTTCTTATTGACGATGAAACACAGAAAGTGCATCGGAATTAAATACAAAAGGCACAACGCCGACTTAAGTACAAGAAGACTAACTCTTCCTACTGACTATGTTTTGATCCATTCCTGTGACACTAGTTATGGAGTCCGATGCTTCACTTCAGGTATAGTGTATCCCTCTGACCTTCTTATTGACGATGAAACGCAGATATTGCATCGGAATTAAATAAAAAAGGCACAATGCCGAATTAAGTTCAAGGACACTGACTCTTCTTACTGTCTATTTTTGAACTAGTCCTGTGACACTAGTTATAGACTCCGATGCTTCACCCCAGGTTTACTGAATCCCTCTGACCTTCTTATTGACGATGAAACACAGAAATTCCATCGGAATTAAATACAAAAGGCACAATGCCGACTTAAGTACAAGAAGACTGCCTCTCCTTACTGACTATGTTTTGAACCATTCCTGTGACACTAGTTATAAATTCCGAAGCTTCACTTCAGGTTTACTGTATCCCTTGGACCTTCTTATTGACGATTAAACACAGATATTGCATCGGAATTAAATACAAAAGGCACAAAGCAGAATTAAGTACAAGAAGACTGACTCTTATTACTGTCTATGTTTTGAACCACTTCTGTGACACTAGTTATAGATTCCGATGCTTCACTCCAGGTTTACTGTATCCCTTGGACCGTCTTATTGACGATGAAACACAGAAATTGCATCGGAATTAATTACAAAAGTCACAATGCCGACTTAAGGACAAGAAGACTGACTCTTCTTACTGTCTATGTTTTGAACCATTCCTGTGACACTAGTTATAGATTCCGATGCTTCACTCCAGGTTTACTTTATCCCTTAGACCTTCTTATTGACGATGAAACACAGAAATTGCATCGGAATTAAATAGAAAAGGCACAATGCTGACTTAAGTACAAGAAGAGTGACTCTTCTTACAGACTATGTTTTGAACCATTCCATTGACACTTGTTGTAGATTCCGATGCTTCACTTCATGTTTACTGCATCCCTTGGACCTTCTTATTGATGATGAAACACAGACATTGCATCGGAATTATATAGAAAAGGCACAATGCTGACTTAAGTACAAGAAGAGTGACTCTTTTTACTGACTATGTTTTGAACCATTCCTGTGACACCAGCTACAGATCCAATGCTTCACTTCAGGTTTACTGTATCCCTTGGACCTTCTTATTGACGAAGAAACACAGAAATTGCATCGGAATTAAATACTAACGGCACAATGCCGACTTAAGTACAAGAAGACTGACTCTTCCTAATGTCTATGCTTTGAACCATTCCTGTGACACTAGTTATAGATTCCGATGCTTCACTTCAGGTTTACTGTATCCCTTGGACCTTCTTATTGACGATGAAACACAGAAAATACATCGGAATTAAATACAAAAGGCACAATGCCGACTTAAGTACATGAAGACAGACTCTTCCTACTGACTATGTTTGAGCCATTCCTGACACACCCGTAATAGATTCCGTAGCTTCACTTGAGGTTTACTGTATCCCTTGGACCTTCTTATTGACGATGAAACACAGAAATTGCATCGGAATTAAATACAAATGGCACAATGCCGAATTAAGTTCAAGGAGACTGACTCTTCTTACTGTCAATTTTTGAACTAGTCCTGTGACACTAGTTATAGACTTCGATGCTTCACTCCAGGTTTACTGTATAGCTTGGTCCTTCTTATTGACGATGAAACACAGAAATTCCTTTGGAGTTAAATACAAAAAGCACAATACCGACTTAAGTACAAGAAGACTGACTCTTCTTACTGTCTATGTTTGAACCATTCCTGTGACACTAGTTATAAATTCCGATGCTTCACTTCAGGTTTACTGTATCCCTTGGACCTTCTTATTAATGATGAAACACAGAAATTGCATCGGAATTAAATACAAAAGGCACAAAGCAGAATTAAGTACAAGAAGACTGACGCTTCTTACTGTCTATGTTTTGAACCATTCCTGTGACACTAGCTATAGATTCCGATGCTTCACTTCAGGTCTCAGGTTTACTGTACCCCTCTGACCTTCTTATTGACGATGAAACACAGAAATTGCATCGGAATTAAATACAAAAGGCACAGTGCAAAATTAAGTACAAGGAGACTGACTCTTCTTACTGTCTATGTTTTGAACCATTCCAGTGACACTAGTTACAGATTCCGATGCTTCACTCCAGGTTTACTGTATCCCTTGGACCTTCTTATTGATGATGAAACACAAGAATTGCATCGGAATTAAATACAAAAGGCACAATGCTGACTTAAGGACAAGAAGTCTGACTCTTCTTACTCACTATCTTTTGAACCATTCCTGTGACACTAGCTATAGATTCCGATGCTTCACTTCAGGTTTACTGTACCCCTCGGACCTTCTTATTGACGATGAAACACAGAAATTGCATCGGAATTAAATACAAAATGCACAATGCCGACTGAAGGACAAGCAGACTGACTCTTCTTACTGACTATGTTTTGAACCATTCCTGTGACACTAGTTATAGATTCCGATGCTTCACTACAGGATTTCTGAATCCCAGTGGCGTTCTTATTGACGATGAAACACAGAAATTGCATCGGAGTTAAATACAAAAGGCACAATGCCGACTTAAGTACAAGAAGACTGACTCTTCTTACTGTCTATGTTTTGAACCATTCCTGTGACACTAGTTATAAATTCCGATGCTTCACTTCAGGTTTACTGTATCCCTTGTACCTTCTTATTGACGATGAAACACAGAAATTGCATCGGAATTAAATACAAAAGGCACAATGCCGACTTAAGTACAAGAAGACTGCTCTCCTTACTGACTTTGGTTTGAACCATTCCTGTAACACTAGCTATAAATTCCGATGCTTTACTTCAGGTTTACTGTATCCCTTGGACTTTCATATTGACGATGAAACACAGAAATTGCATCGAAACTAAATATAAAAGGCACAAAGCAGAAATAAGTACAAGAAGACTAACTCTTCTTACTGACTATGTTTTGAACTATTCCTGTGACACTAGCTATAGAATCCTAAGCTTCACTTCAGGTTTACTGTATCCCTTGGAACTTCTTATTGACGATGAAACACAGAAATTGCATCGGAATTAAATAGAAAAGGCACAATGTCGACGTAAGTACAAGAAGACTGACTCTTCTTACTGTCTATGTTTTGAACCATTCCTGTGACACTAGTCATAGATTCCGATGCTTCACTCCAGGTTTACTATATCCCTTGGACCGTCTTATTGACGATGAAACACAGAAATTGCATCGGAATTAAATAGAAAGGGGCACAATGCTGACTTAAGTACAAGAAGACTGACCCTCTTACTGACTGTGTTTTGAACCATTCCATTGACACTAGTTATAGATTACGATGCTTCACTCCATGTTTACTGTATCCCTTGGACCTTCGTATTGACGATGAAACACAGAAATTGCATCGGAATTAAATAGAAAAGGCACAATGCCGACTTAAGTACAACAAGACTGACTCTTCTTACTGACTATGTTTTGAACCATTCCTTTGCCACTAGTAATAGATCCGATGCTTCACTTCAGGTTTACTGTATACCTTGGACCTTCTTATTGACGATGAAACACAGAAATTGCATCGGAATTAAATACAAAAAGCACAATGCCGACATAAGGACAAGAAGACTGACTCTTCTTACTGACTATGTTTTGAACTATTCCTGTGACACTAGCTATAGATTCCGATGCTTCACTTCAGGTTTACTGTATCCTTCTGACCTTTTTAATGACGATGAAACACTGAAATTGCATCGTAATTAAATTCAAAAGGCACAATGCCGACTTAAGTAGAAGAAGACTGGCTCTTCTTACTGTCTATGTTTTGAACCATACCATTGACACTAGGTATAGATTCCGATGCTTCACTCCAGGTATACTGTATCCCTTGGACCTTCTTATTGACGATGAAACACACAAATTGCATCGAAATTAAATAGAAAAGGCACTATGCCGACTTAAGTACAAGAAAACTGACTCTTCTAACTGACTATGTTTTGAACGATTCCTGTGACACTAGTTAGAGATCCCGATGCTTCACTTCAGGTTTACTGTATCCCTTGGGCTTTCTTATTGACGATGAATCACAAAAATTGCATCGGAATTAAATACAAAAGCAAAATGCCGACTGAAGTACAGGAAGACAGACTCTTCTTATTGTCTATGATTTGAACCATTAATGTGACACTAGTTACAGACCCCGATGTTTCACTCCAGGTTTACTGTATCGCTTGGACCTTCTTATTGTCGATGAAACACGGAAATTGCATCGGAATTAAATACAAAATGGACAATGCCGACTTAAGTACAAGAAGACCAACTCCTCTTACTGACTATGCTTTGAACCATTCCTGTGACACCAGTTATGGATTCCGATGCTTCACTTCAGGTTTACTGTATCCCTCTGACCTTCTTATTGACGATGAAACACAGAAATTGCATCGGAATTAAATACAAAAGGCACAATGCCGAATTAAGTTCAAGAAGACTGACTCTTCTTACTGTCTATTTTTGAACCAGTCCTGTGACACTTGTTATAGACTCCGATGCTTCACTCCAGGTTTACTGTATCCCTCGGTCCTTCTTATTGACGATGAAACACAGAAATTGCATCGGAATTAAATACAAAAGGCACAAGGCTGAATTAAGCTCAAGAAGACTGACTCTTCTTACTGTCTGTTTTTGAACCAGTCCTGTGACACTAGTTATAGACTCCGATGCTTCACTCCAGGTTTACTGTATCCCTCGGTCCTTGTCATTGACGATGAAACACAGAAATTGCATCGGAATTAAATAGAAAAGGCACAATGCCGACTTAAGTACAAGAAGACTGACTCTTCTTACTGACTATGTTTTGAACCATTCCTGTGACACTAGTTATAAATTCCGATGCTTCTCGTCAGGCTTACTGTATTCCTTCTACCTTATTATTGACGATGAAACGCAGAAAATGCATCGGAATTAAATACAAATGGCACAGTGCAGAATTAAATACAAGGAGACTGACTCTTCTTACTGTTTATGTTTTGAACCATTCCCGTGACACTAGTTATAGATTCCGATGCTTCACTCCAGGTTTACTGTATCCCTTGGACCTTGTTATTGACGATGAAACACAGAAACTGCATCGGAATTAAATAGAAAACGTACAATGCCGACTTAAGTACAAGACTATGTTTTGAACCATTCCTGTGACACTAGTTATAGATTCCGGTGCTTCACCTCAGGTTTACTGTATCCCTTGGACCTTCTTATTGACGATGAAACACAGAAATTGCATCGGAATTAAATACAAAAGGCAAAATGCCGACTTAAGTACACGAAGACTGACTCTTCTTACTGTCTATGATTTGAACCATTCCTGTGACACTAGTTACAGATTACGAAGCTTCACTCCAGGTTTACTGTATCCCTTGGACCTTCTCATTGACGATGAAACACAGAAATTGCATCGGAATTAAATTCAAAAGGCACAACGCCGACTTAAGTACAAGAAGACTAACTCTTCCTACTGACTATGTTTTGATCCATTCCTGTGACACTAGTTATGGAGTCCGATGCTTCACTTCAGGTTTACTGTATCCCTCTGACCTTCTTATTGACGATGAAACACAGAAATTGCATCGGAATTAAATAAAAAAGGCACAATGCCGAATTAAGTTCAAGGAGACTGACTCTTCTTACTGTCTATTTTTGAACTAGTCCTGTGACACTAGTTATAGACTCCGATGCTTCACTCCAGGTTTACTGTATAGCTTGGTCCTTCTTATTGACGATGAAACACAGAAATTGCATCGGAATTAAATAAAAAAGGCACAATGCCGAATTAAGTTCAAGGAGACTGACTCTTCTTACTGTCTATTTTTGAACTAGTCCTGTGAAACTAGTTATAGACTCCGCTGCTTCACTCCAGGTTTACTGTATAGCTTGGTCCTTCTTATTGACGATGAAACACAGAAATTGCATCGGAATTAAATAAAAAAGGCACAATGCCGAATTAAGTACAAGAAGACTGACTCTTCTAACTGTCTATGTTTTGAACCATTCCTGTGACACTAGCTATAGATTCCGATGCTTTACTTCAGGTCTCAGGTTTACTGTACCCCTGTGACCTTCTTATTGACGATGAAACACAGAAATTGCATCGGAATTAAATACAAAAGGCACAATGCCGAATTAAGTTCAAGAAGACTGACTCTTCTTACTGTCTATTTTTGAACCAGTCCTGTGACACTTGTTATAGACTCCAATGCTTCACTCCAGGTTTACTGTATCCCTCGGTCCATCTTATTGACGATGAAACACAGAAATTGCATCGGAATTAAAAACCAAAGGCACAAGGCCGAATTAAGCTCATGAAGACTGACTCTTCTTACTGTCTATTTTTGAACCAGTCCTGTGACACCAGTTATAGACTCCGATGCTTCACTCCAGGTTTACTGTATCCCTCGGTCCTTCTTATTGACGATGAAACACAGAAATTGCATCGGAATTAAATAGAAAAGGCACAATGCCGACTTAAGTACAAGAAGACTGACTCTTCTTACTGACTATGTTTTGAACCATTCCTGTGACACTAGTTATAAATTCCGATGCTTCTCGTCAGGTTTACTGTATCCCTTCTACCTTATTATTGACGATGAAACGCAGAAAATGCATCGGAATTAAATACAAATGGCACAGTGCAGAATTAAGTACAAGGAGACTGACTCTTCTTACTGTTTATGTTTTGAACCATTCCCGTGACACTAGTTATAGATTCCGATGCTTCACTCCAGGTTTACTGTATCCCTTGGACCTTGTTATTGACGATGAAACACAGAAACTGCATCGGAATTAAATAGAAAACGTACAATGCCGACTTAAGTACAAGACTATGTTTTGAACCATTCCTGTGACACTAGTTATAGATTCCGGTGCTTCACCTCAGGTTTACTGTATCCCTTGGACCTTCTTATTGACGATGAAACACAGAAATTGCATCGGAATTAAATACAAAAGCAAAATGCCGACTTAAGTACACGAAGACTGACTCTTCTTACTGTCTATGCTTTGAACCATTCCTGTGACACTAGTTATAGATTCCGATGCTACACTCCAGGTTTACTGTATCCCTTGGACCTTCTTATTGACGATGAAACACAGCAATTGCATCGAAATTAAATACTAAAGGCACAATGCCGACTTAAGGACAAGAAGACTTACTCTTCTCACTGACTTTGTTTTGAACCATTCCTGTGACACCAGCTATATATTCCGATGCTTCACTTCAGGTTTATTGTATCCCTCTGACCTTCTCATTTACGATGAAACACAGAAATTGCATCGGAATTAAATATAAAAGGCACATTGTCGACGTAAGTACATAAAGACTGACTCTTCTTACTGTCTATGTTTTGAACCATTCCTGTGACACTACTTATAGATTCCGATGCTTCACTTCAGGGTTACTGTATCCCTTGGACCTTCTTATTGACGATGAAACACAGAAATTGCATCGGAATTTAATACAAAGGGCACAATACCGACGTAAGTTCAAGGAGACTGACTCTTCTTACTGTCTATTTTTGAACTAGTCCTGTGACACTAGTTATAGACTCCGATGCTTCACTCCAGGTTTACTGTATGGCTTGGTCCTTCTTATTGACGATGAAACACAGAAATTGCATCGGAATTAAATACAAAAGGCACAATGCCGACTTAAGTACAAGAAGACTGCCTCTCCTTACTGACTATGTTTTGAACCATTCCTGTGACACTAGTTATAAATTCCGATGCTTCACTTCAGGTTTACTGTATCCCTTGGACCTTCTTATTGACGATGAAACACACAAATTGCATCGGAATTAAATACAAGAGGCACAAAGTAGAATTAAGAACAAGAAGACTGACTCTTATTACTGTCTATGTTTTGAACCACTTCTGTGACACTAGTTATAGATTCCGATGCTTCACTCCAGGTTTACTGTATCCTTTGGACCGTCTTATTGACGATGAAACACAGAAATTGCATCGGAATTAGTTACAAAAGTCACAATGCCGACTTAAGGACAAGAAGACTGACTCTTCTTACAGTTTATGTTTTGAACCATTCCTGTGACACTAGTTATAGATTCCGATGCTTCACTTCATGTTTACTGTATCCCTTGGACCTTCTTATTGACGATGAAACACAGATATTGCATCGGAATTAAATAGAAAAGGCACAATGCCGACTTAAGTACAAGAAGACTGTCTCTTTTTACTGTCTATGTTTTGAACCATTCCTGTGACACTAGTTATAGATACCAATGCTGCACTTCAGGTTTACTGTATCCCCTGGACCTTCGCATTGACGATAAAACACAGAAATTGCATCGGAATTAAATACAAAAGGCAAAATGCCGACTGAAGTACACGAAGACCGACTCTTCTTACTGTCTATGATTTGAACCATTCCTGTGACACTAGTAACAGATTACGAAGCTTCACTCCAGGTTTACTGTATCCCGTGGACCTTCTTATTGACGATGAAACACAGAAATTGCATCGGAATTAAATTCAAAAGGCACAACGCCGACTTAAGTACAAGGAGACTAACTCTTCCTACTGACTATGTTTTGAACCAATCCTGTGACACTAGCTATAGATTCCGATGCTTCACTTCAGGTCTCAGGTTTACTGTACCCCTCTGACCTTCTTATTGACGATGAAACACAGAAATTGCATCGGAATTAAATACAAAAGGCACAATTCCGACTTAAGTACAAGAAGACTCCCTCTCCATACTGACTATGTTTTGAACCATTCCTGTGACACTAGTTACAAATTCGGATGCTTCACTTCAGGTTTACTGTATCCCTTGGACCCTCTTACTGACGATGAAACACACAAATTGCATCGGAATTAAATACAAGAGGCACAAAGCAGAATTAAGAACAAGAAGACTGACTCTTATTACTGTCTATGTTTTGAACCACTTCTGTGACACTAGTTATAGATTCCGATGCTTCACTCCAGGTTTACTGTATCCCTTGGACCGTCTTATTGACGATGAAACACAGAAATTGCATCGGAATTAGATACAAAAGTCACAATGCCGACTTATGGACAAGAAGACTGACTCTTCTTACTGTCTATGTTTTGAACCATTCCTGTGACACTAGTTATAGATTCCGATGCTTCACTCCAGGTTTACTTTATCCCTTGGACCTTCTTATTGACGATGAAACACAGAAATTGCATCGGAATTAAATAGAAAAGGCACAATGCCGACTTAAGTACAAGAAGACTGACTCTTCTTACTGACTATGTTTTGAACCATTCCAATGACACTTGTTATAGATTCCTATGCTTCACTTCATGTTTACTGTAACCCTTGGACCTTCTTATTGACGATGAAACACAGATATTGCATCGGAATTAAATAGAAAAGGCACAATGCCGACTTAAGTACAAGAAGACTGATTCTTTTTACTGTCTATGTTTTGAACCATTCCTGTGACACTAGTTATAGATTCCGATGCTTCACTTCAGGTTTACTGTATCCCTTGGACCTTCTTATTGACGATGAAACACAGAAAATACATCGGAATTAAATACAAAAGGCACAATGCCGACTTAAGTACATGAAGACCGACTCTTCCTACTGACTATGATTGAGCCATTCCTGTGACACCCGTTATAGATTCCGATGCTTCACTTCAGGTCTCAGGTTTACTGTACCCCTCTGACCTTCTTATTGACGATGAAACACAGAAATTGCATCGGAATTAAATACAAAAGGCACAATGCCGACTTAAGTACAAGAAGACTGCCTCTCCTTACTGACTATGTTTTGAACCATTCCTGTGACACTAGTTATAAATTCCGATGCTTCACTTCAGGTTTACGGTATCCGTTGGACCTTCTTATTGACGATGAAACACAGAAAATGCATCGGAATTAAATACAAAAAGCACAAAGCAGAATTAAGTACAAGAAGACTGACTCTTATTACTGTCTATGTTTTGAACCACTTCTGTGACACTAGTTATAGATTCCGATGCTTCACTCCAGGTTTACTGTATCCCTTGGACCGTCTTATTGACGATGAAACACAGAAATTGCATCGGAATTAATTACAAAAGTAACAATGCCGACTTAAGGACAAGAAAACTGACTCTTCTTACTGTCTATGTTTTGAACCATTCCTGTGACACTAGTTATAGATTCCGATGCTTCACTCCAGGTTTACTTTTTCCCTTGGACCTTCTTATTGACGATGAAACACAGAAATTGCATCGGAATTAAATAGAAAAGGCACAATGCCGACTTAAGTACAAGAAGACTGACTCTTCTTACTGACTATGCTTTGAACGATTCCATTGACACTTGTTATAGATTCCGATGCTTCACTTCATGTTTACTGTATCCCTTGGACCTTCTTATTGACGATGAAACACAGATATTGCATCGGAATTAAACAGAAAAGGCACAATGCCGACTTAAGTACAAGAAGAATGAGTCTTTTTTACTGACTATGTTTTGAACCATTCCTACGACACCAGTTACAGATCCAATGCTTCACTTCAGGTTTACTGTATCCCTTGGACCTTCTTATTGACGATGAAACACAGAAATTGCATCGGAATTAAATACTAACGGCACAATGCCGACTTAAGTACAAGAAGACTGACTCTTCCTACTGTCTATGTTTTGAACCATTCCTGTGACACTAGGTATAGATTCCGATGCTTCACTTCAGGTTTACTGTATCCCTTGGACCTTCTTATTGACGATGAAACACAGAAAATACATCGGAATTAAATACTAAAGGCACAATGCCTACTTAAGTACATGAAGACCGACTCTTCCTACTGACTATGTTTGAGCCATTCCTGTGACACCCGTTATAGATTCCGATGCTTCGCTTGAGGTTTACTGTATCCCTTGGACCTTCTTATTGACGATGAAACACAGAAATTGCATCGGAAATAAATACAAAAGGCACAATGCCGAATTAAGTTTCTAGGAGACTGACTCGTCTTACTGTCTATGATTTGAACCATTCCTGTGACACTAGTTATAGATTCCGATGCTTCACTCCAGGTTTACTGTATCCCTCTGACCTTCTTGTTGACGATGAAACACAGAAATTCCATCGGAGTTAAATACAAAAAGCACAATGCCGACTTAAGTACAAGAAGACTGACTCTTCTTACTGTCTACGTTTGAACCATTCCTGTGACACTAGTTATAAATTCCGATGCTTCACTTCAGGTTTACTGTATCCCTTGGACCTTCTTATTAATGATGAAACACAGAAATTGCATCGGAATTAAATACAAAAGGCACAAAGCAGAATTAAGTACAAGAAGACTGACTCTTCTAACTGTCTATGTTTTGAACCATTCCTGTGACACTAGCTATAGATTCCGATGCTTCACTTCAGGTCTCAGGTTTACTGTACCCCTCTGACCTTCTTATTGACGATGAAACACAGAAATTGCATCGGAATTAGTTACAAAAGTCACAATGCCGACTTAAGGACAAGAAGACTGACTCTTCTTACTGTCTATGTTTTGAACCATTCCTGTGACACTAGTTATAGATTCCGATGCTTCACTCCAGGTTTACCTTATCCATTGGACCTTCTTATTGACGATGAAACACAGAAATTGCATCGGAATTAAACAGAAATGGCACAATGCCGACTTAAGTACAAGAAGACTGACTCTTCTTACTGACTATGTTTTGAACCATTCCATTGACACTTGTTATAGATTCCGATGCTTCACTTCATGTTTACTGTAACCCTTGGACCTTCTTATTGACGATGAAACACAGAAATTGCATCGGAATTAAACAGAAATGGCACAATGCCGACTTAAGTACAAGAAGACTGACTCTTCTTACTGACTATGTTTTGAACCATTCCATTGACACTAGTTATAGATTCCGATGCTTCACTTCAGGTTTACTGTATCCCTTGGACCTTCTTATTGACGATGAAACACAGAAAATACATCGGAATTAAATACAAAAGGCACAATGCCGACTTAAGTACATGAAGACCGACTCTTCCTACTGACTATGTTTGAGCCATTCCTGTGACACCCGTTATAGATTCCGATGCTTCACTTCAGGTCTCAGGTTTACTGTACCCCTCTGACCTTCTTATTGACGATGAAACACAGAAATTGCATCGGAATTAAATACAAAAGGCACAATGCCGACTTAAGTACAAGAAGACTGCCTCTCCTTACTGACTATGTTTTGAACCATTCCTGTGACACTAGTTATAAATTCCGATGCTTCACTTCAGGTTTACGGTATCCGTTGGACCTTCTTATTGACGATGAAACACAGAAAATGCATCGGAATTAAATACAAAAAGCACAAAGCAGAATTAAGTACAAGAAGACTGACTCTTATTACTGTCTATGTTTTGAACCACTTCTGTGACACTAGTTATAGATTCCGATGCTTCACTCCAGGTTTACTGTATCCCTTGGACCGTCTTATTGACGATGAAACACAGAAATTGCATCGGAATTAATTACAAAAGTAACAATGCCGACTTAAGGACAAGAAAACTGACTCTTCTTACTGTCTATGTTTTGAACCATTCCTGTGACACTAGTTATAGATTCCGATGCTTCACTCCAGGTTTACTTTTTCCCTTGGACCTTCTTATTGACGATGAAACACAGAAATTGCATCGGAATTAAATAGAAAAGGCACAATGCCGACTTAAGTACAAGAAGACTGACTCTTCTTACTGACTATGCTTTGAACGATTCCATTGACACTTGTTATAGATTCCGATGCTTCACTTCATGTTTACTGTATCCCTTGGACCTTCTTATTGACGATGAAACACAGATATTGCATCGGAATTAAATAGAAAAGGCACAATGCCGACTTAAGTACAAGAAGACTGAGTCTTTTTTACTGACTATGTTTTGAACCATTCCTGTGACACCAGTTACAGATCCAATGCTTCACTTCAGGTTTACTGTATCCCTTGGACCTTCTTATTGACGATGAAACACAGAAATTGCATCGGAATTAAATACTAACGGCACAATGCCGACTTAAGTACAAGAAGACTGACTCTTCCTACTGTCTATGTTTTGAACCATTCCTGTGACACTAGGTATAGATTCCGATGCTTCACTTCAGGTTTACTGTATCCCTTGGACCTTCTTATTGACGATGAAACACAGAAAATACATCGGAATTAAATACAAAAGGCACAATGCCTACTTAAGTACATGAAGACCGACTCTTCCTACTGACTATGTTTGAGCCATTCCTGTGACACCCGTTATAGATTCCGATGCTTCGCTTGAGGTTTACTGTATCCCTTGGACCTTCTTATTGACGATGAAACACAGAAATTGCATCGGAAATAAATACAAAAGGCACAATGCCGAATTAAGTTCAAGGAGACTGACTCGTCTTACTGTCTATTTTTGAACTAGTCCTGTGACACTAGTTATAGACTCCGATGCTTCACTCCAGGTTTACTGTATAGCTTGGTCCTTCTTATTGGCGATGAAACACAGAAATTGCATCGGAATTAAATACAAAAGGCACAATGCCGACTTAAGTAAAAGAAGTCTGACTCTTCTTACTGTCTATGATTTGAACCATTCCTGTGACACTAGTTATAGATTCCGATGCTTCACTCCAGGTTTACTGTATCCCTCTGACCTTCTTGTTGACGATGAAACACAGAAATTCCATCGGAGTTAAATACAAAAAGCACAATGCCGACTTAAGTACAAGAAGACTGACTCTTCTTACTGTCTACGTTTGAACCATTCCTGTGACACTAGTTATAAATTCCGATGCTTCACTTCAGGTTTACTGTATCCCTTGGACCTTCTTATTAATGATGAAACACAGAAATTGCATCGGAATTAAATACAAAAGGCACAAAGCAGAATTAAGTACAAGAAGACTGACTCTTCTAACTGTCTATGTTTTGAACCATTCCTGTGACACTAGCTATAGATTCCGATGCTTCACTTCAGGTCTCAGGTTTACTGTACCCCTCTGACCTTCTTATTGACGATGAAACACAGAAATTGCATCGGAATTAGTTACAAAAGTCACAATGCCGACTTAAGGACAAGAAGACTGACTCTTCTTACTGTCTATGTTTTGAACCATTCCTGTGACACTAGTTATAGATTCCGATGCTTCACTCCAGGTTTACTTTATCCATTGGACCTTCTTATTGACGATGAAACACAGAAATTGCATCGGAATTAAACAGAAATGGCACAATGCCGACTTAAGTACAAGAAGACTGACTCTTCTTACTGACTATGTTTTGAACCATTCCATTGACACTTGTTATAGATTCCGATGCTTCACTTCATGTTTACTGTAACCCTTGGACCTTCTTATTGACGATGAAACACAGATATTGCATCGGAATTAAATAGAAAAGGCACAATGCCGACTTAAGTACAAGAAGACTGATTCTTTTTACTGTCTATGTTTTGAACCATTCCTGTGACACTAGTTATAGATTCCGATGCTTCACTTCAGGTTTACTGTATCCCTTGGACCTTCTTATTGACGATGAAACACAGAAAATACATCGGAATTAAATACAAAAGGCACAATGCCGACTTAAGTACATGAAGACCGACTCTTCCTACTGACTATGTTTGAGCCATTCCTGTGACACCCGTTATAGATTCCGATGCTTCACTTCAGGTCTCAGGTTTACTGTACCCCTGTGACCTTCTTATTGACGATGAAACACAGAAATTGCATCGGAATTAAATACAAAAGGCACAATGCCGACTTAAGTACAAGAAGACTGCCTCTCCTTACTGACTATGTTTTGAACCATTCCTGTGACACTAGTTATAAATTCCGATGCTTCACTTCAGGTTTACGGTATCCCTTGGACCTTCTTATTGACGATGAAACACAGAAAATGCATCGGAATTAAATACAAAAAGCACAAAGCAGAATTAAGTACAAGAAGACTGACTCTTATTACTGTCTATGTTTTGAACCACTTCTGTGACACTAGTTATAGATTCCGATGCTTCACTCCAGGTTTACTGTATCGCTTGGACCGTCTTATTGACGATGAAACACAGAAATTGCATCGGAATTAATTACAAAAGTCACAATGCCGACTTAAGGACAAGAAAGCTGACTCTTCTTACTGTCTATGTTTTGAACCATTCCTGTGACACTAGTTATAGATTCCGATGCTTCACTCCAGGCTTACTTTTTCCCTTGGACCTTCTTATTGACGATGAAACACAGAAATTGCATCGGAATTAAATAGAAAAGGCACAATGCCGACTTAAGTACAAGAAGACTGACTCTTCTTACTGACTATGCTTTGAACGATTCCATTGACACTTGTTATAGATTCCGATGCTTCACTTCATGTTTACTGTATCCCTTGGATCTTCTTATTGACGATGAAACACAGATATTGCATCGGAATTAAATAGAAAAGGCACAATGCCGACTTAAGTACAAGAAGACTGAGTCTTTTTTACTGACTATGTTTTGAACCATTCCTGTGACACCAGTTATAGATCCAATGCTTCACTTCAGGTTTAGTGTATCCCTTGGACCTTCTTATTGACGATGAAACACAGAAATTGCATCGGAATTAAATACTAACGGCACAATGCCGACTTAAGTACAAGAAGACTGACTCTTCCTACTGTCTATGTTTTGAACCATTCCTGTGACACTAGGTATAGATTCCGATGCTTCACTTCAGGTTTACTGTATCCCTTGGACCTTCTTATTGACGATGAAACACAGAAAATACATCGGAATTAAATACAAAAGGCACAATGCCTACTTAAGTACATGAAGACCGACTCTTCCTACTGACTATGTTTGAGCCATTCCTGTGACACCCGTTATAGATTCCGATGCTTCGCTTGAGGTTTACTGTATCCCTTGGACCTTCTTATTGACGATGAAAGACAGAAATTGCATCGGAAATAAATACAAAAGGCACAATGCCGAATTAAGTTCAAGGAGACTGACTCGTCTTACTGTCTATTTTTGAACTAGTCCTGTGACACTAGTTATAGACTCCGATGCTTCACTCCAGGTTTACTGTATAGCTTGGTCCTTCATATTGACGATGAAACACAGAAATTGCATCGGAATTAAATACAAAAGGCACAATGCCGACTTAAGTAAAAGAAGGCTGACTCTTCTTACTGTCTACGTTTGAACCATTCCTGTGACACTAGTTATAAATTCCGATGCTTCACTTCAGGTTTACTGTATCCCTTGGACCTTCTTATTAATGATGAAACACAGAAATTGCATCGGAATTAAATACAAAAGGCACAAAGCAAAATTAAGTACAAGAAGACTGACTCTTCTTACTGTCTATGTTTTGAACCATTCCTGTGACACTAGCTATAGATTCCGATGCTTCACTTCAGGTCTCAGGTTTACTGTACCCCTCTGACCTTCTTATTGACGATGAAACACAGAAATTGCATCGGAATTAAATACAAAACTCACAATGCCGACTTAAGTACAAGGAGACTGCCTCTCCTTACTGACTATGTTTTGAACCATTCCTGTGACACTAGTTATAAATTCCGATGCTTCACTTCAGGTTTACTGTATCCCTTGGACCTTCTTATTGACGATGAAACACAGAAATTGCATCGGAATTAAATACAAAAGGCACAAAGCAGAATTAAGTACAAGAAGACTGACTCTTATTACTGTCTATGTTTTGAACCACTTCTGTGACACTAGTTATAGATTCCGATGCTTCACTCCAGGTTTACTGTATCCCTTGGACCGTTTTATTGACGATGAAACACAGAAATTGCATCGGAATTAATTACAAAAGTCACAATGCCGACTTAAGGACAAGAAGACTGACTCTTCTTACTGTCTATGTTTTGAACCATTCCTGTGACACTAGTTATAGATTCCGATGCTTCACTCCAGGTTTACTTTATCCCTTGGACCTTCTTATTGACGATGAAACACAGAAATTGCATCGGAATTAAATAGAAAAGGCACAATGCCGACTTAAGTACAAGAAGACTGACTCTTCTTACTGACTATGTTTTGAACCATTCCATTGACACTTGTTATAGATTCCGAAGCTTCACTTCATGTTTACTGTATCCCTTGGACCTTCTTACTGACGATGAAACACAGATATTGCATCGGAATTAAATAGAAAAGGCACAATGCGACTTAAGTACAAGAAGACTGACTCTTTTTACTGACTATGTTTTGAACCATTCCTGTGACACCAGTTATAGATCCAATGCTTCACTTCAGGTTTACTGTATCCCTTGGACCTTCTTATTGACGATGAAACACAGAAATTGCATCGGAATTAAATACTAACGGCACAATGCCGACTTAAGTACAAGAAGACTGACTCTTCCTACTGTCTATGTTTTGAACCATTCCTGTGACACTAGTTATAGATTCCGATGCTTCACTTCAGGTTTACTGTATCCGTTGGACCTTCTTATTGACGATGAAACAAAGAAAATACATCGGAATTAAATACAAAAGGCACAATGCCGACTTAAGTACATGAAGACCGACTCTTCCTACTGACTATGTTTGAGCCATTCCTGTGACACCCGTTATAGATTCCGATGCTTCACTTGAGGTTTACTGTATCCCTTGGACCTTCTTATTGACGATGAAACACAGAAATTGCATCGGAAATAAATACAAAAGGGACAATGCCGTATTAAGTTCAATGAGACTGACTCTTCTTACTGTCTATTTTTGAACTAGCCCTGTGACACTAGTTATAGTCTCCGATGTTTCACTCCAGGTTTACTGTATCCCAACTGACCTTCTTATTGACGATGAAACACAGCAATTCCATCGGAGTTAAATACAAAAAGCACGATGCCGACTTAAGTACAAGAAGACTGACTCTTCTTACTGTCTATGTTTGAACCATTCCTGTGACACTAGTTATAAATTCCGATGCTTCACTTCAGGTTTACTGTATCCCTTGGACCTTCTTATTAATGATGAGACACAGAAATTGCATCGGAATTAAATACAAAAGGCACAAAGCAGAATTAAGTACAAGAGGACTGACTCTTCTTACTGTCTATGTTTTGAACCATTCCTGTGACACTAGCAATAGATTCCGATGCTTAACTTCAGGTCACAGGTTTACTGTACCCTTCTGACCTTCTTATTGACGATGAAACACAGAAATTGCATCGGAATTAAATACAAAAGGCACAATGCCGACTTAAGTACAAGAAGACTGCCTCTCCTTACTGACTATGTTTTGAACCATTCCTGTGACACTAGTTATAAATTCCGATGCTTCACTTCAGGTTTACTGTATCCCTTGGACCTTCTTATTGACGATGAAACACAGAAATTGCATCGTAATTAAATACAAAAGGCACAATGCCGACTTAAGGACAAGAAGACTGACTCTTCTCACTGTCTATGCTTTGAACCATTCCTGTGACACTAGTTATAGATTCCGATGCTACACTCCAGGTTTACTGTATCCCTTGGACCTTCTTATTGACGATGAAACACAGAAAGTTCATCGTAATTAAATACAAAAGGCACAATGCCGACTTAAGGGGATACGGAATCACCTATCCCCGCAATGTTAATATATGCCTACTATAGGGAACATTTTCTCACAAACTACTGGAGACAGAGAGGTAAAAATTTTACTGTATGTGCATTCATATGTTACAACAATACTGAAACAACAGTTTATTGTCAAAGTATTTTCTTACAGAGATATTGTACATTTATTTTTAAGTAAATTTTTTCCATCGCTTTTTACTAGACTATCACCCCTAAGTCTTTTGTAAATCAAGTAATTAAAAAATCGTTGTTTCAGTATGTAATAGGGACCTATGTCACTACGTCATAAAAATTTCAGACTTCTAGGTTGACCAGTACCTGAGATAATGTTCCTAGATGAAGTAAAAAGTAAACTTACGGGAAACGGAGAAAGAAGATTAAAACATTCCTGATCCGTAGCTAATACCCCCTTCACAGTCTTCATAATCATCTTCAAGTCTTCTTTTGGCACCCCTCTGCACCTGTCTTGCTTTTTTCACTAATGTCTTGATTATATTATCAGCATGCCTTAGTCTGTGCTGATCTAAAAAGAACATAGCACGTACCGTACGGGAACCAACACACATACCCAACTTTTGAAGGACCTGGCATTTAGTTATATTTCCAAGATTGAAGGTTGCCACAGCATCATACACACCAAAATGTAGTGTATTAATTCCGACAAACACTGTTTTTGGGAGACGATGCCATATCACACTATTCAAGCACTCGTTGGGGTTCTGCGTTTTTCCGTGAAGACATTTCATCAGAAGACTTCTGTCAGCCAGATCTCTGAAAATGGGCTTTATTTCTGCCATGATGGCTGATGGTAGACTGTGGTGGTGAATGTATTTCTCTCCTGTTGTTAGTCCCCTATTGTATTTACACCAGCTGTTTTCACCTTTGGGGCACAAACCATGTTGTGGATGCTCATCCGTGGATGCGGTGTGGAAATATAAAGCCCATATAGCTCTCCTCATTTCTTCAAGATTGCCTGTATTTTGCCTGATTGCAAGGCCATAGCAGTTCTGAATGTGGTCTATTATGGAATCAGTCAATCTTCCTCTGCCATCCAAGGTTTTCCCATCATCTAGTTTTTTCCCTTTCACAACTGATTTTAACCTTCTCAGCCTGGCACCCATTCTCTTCTGCACATGTCCTATACATTCAAGTTTGCTTATATTTACACTGTTCCCATATGGTTTGCTTTCCAAAACTTCTTTGAATGCTTTAGAGTCACCATCTCCCAGATATTTGACATAGCGAACATTATACCACTGTGAAGAGCGATGAAAAATTTTCTTCACCCCAGCAACCTCCATGCCACCACTACTACCATAATAATTAGCAATACAGTCATCACTGTGTTCATTTTTCAGCCTGCCTGTGCACCTACAGTATTTAGACATTATTACAACATCAATAACCTTGCCAGTATCAACACTAGTTGCTGTTACAACACCATTGTTGGAGGTGTGGCCCCTTTTCTGCCACGTGCCATCAAACGCCACTGTGAGGTCACGACTGCCGTCATTTTCTTCCACTGCTTCTTCCACAGCAACCTGCATTGACTTCTGTGCTACATCTTCAACTGCAGATCCTAGTACATAATTGTAAGCTTCAAACTTTGAAGGTGCACTTGGAAGATTTAGAACACCACATAGCATATCACCAGCTGCTTTGCCCTTACCAATTGCTCGCAATCCATAAACTAACCTAATATTTACACTATAAAGTTCAGTTTTCTTGTATCCATTATTTACAGTTACTGAAACCGAACTTGGAAACTTACAGCTGTATTTACAAACACTGCATATTAAATTAAACTGGGCAGCCAGGCCAACATGGGATTCTACTTTCAGAGAAACGTTTCCATGACATTTTTTGCAGCACAAACTGTTTTCAAGAGCTTCACACAATATATTCGTATCAATGAGTTCAAAAACTTCATTCCCTCTATCAAGTAAATTATATTTCTCTTCCAAATCTCTTAGTTTTTTATGAGAAGCACTGTTTTCATTTGGTGTAAGTTCGTTCGGCAAATCAGTAATAAGTGGATTCACATTTTCCAACAGTGATGATGATGAACTGCTTTGCTTTGCTAATGAATCATTATTTCTTTTCTTTTGCCAGTTCACACGCTTTTTAAATACTTTTGCTTTAGCTCTAGGCATTTTCACTGCGAAAAATGAAGCACTAAATACGAAATAACTCAACAACAACTACTTTCTTATATCACACTGTTTACAAAACAGTCCCGCCACAAAGTCAAAGAGTAACTTGAGGAAACCAGAGAGAAACATTTTCGGGCAACTAGTGTATAAATAGTCGCTGGAAACCGGGATATTTGAATTCATGTCACTTTAAAGGTACTGCCAAAAAGTTCATGGTCAGCCACGAGAGACGTGTATAACTAAAGCGCAATACCCGATCTCACAAATATATAAAAATAAAATAGTTATAAGTGTAGTAGAGCTATGTATGATACGTCATTTTAAAGAGGAAACATGGCAGAATATAATACGCCAATAAAAAAAAATTCGATTTTTTAACCCAAAATCCGATTCCGTATCCCCTTAAGGACAAGAAGACTGACTCTTCTCACTGACTTTGTTTTGAACCATTCCTGTGACACCAGTTATATATTCCGATGCTTCACTTCAGGTTTATTGTATCCCTCTGACCTTCTCATTTACGATGAAACACAGAAATTGCATCGGAATTAAATACAAAAGGCACAATGTCGACGTAAGTACATAAAGACTGTCTCTTCTTACTGTCTATGTTTTGAACCATTCTTGTGACACTAGTTATAGATTCCGATGCTTCACTTCAGGTTTACTATATCCCTTGGATCTTCTTATTGACGATGAAACACAGAAATTGCATCGGAATTAAATAGAAAAGGCACAATGCCGACTTAAGGACAAGAAGACTGACTCTTCTTACTGACTATGTTTTGAACCATTCCTGCGACACTAGCTATAGATTCCGATGCTTCACTTCAGGTTTACTGTATCCCTCTGACCTTCTTATTGACGATGAAGCACAGAAATTGCATCGGAATTAAATACAAAGGGCACAATACCGACGTAAGTACAAGAAGACTGACTCTTCTTACTGTCTGAGATTTGAACAATTCCTGTGACACTTGTTACAGATTACGAAGCTTCACTCCAGGTTTACTGTATCCCTTGGTCCTTCTTATTGACGATGAAACACAGAAATTGCATCGGAATTAAATACAAAAGGCACAACGCCGACTTAAGTACAAGAAGACTGACTCTTCCTCCTGACTATGTTTTGATCCATTCCTGTGACACTAGTTATGGATTCCGATGCTTCACTCCACGTTTACTGTATAGCTTGGTCCTTCTTATTGAAGATGAAACACAGAAATTGCATCGGAATTAATTACAAAATTCACAATGCCGACTTAAAGACAAGAAGACTGACTCCTCTTACTGTCTATGTTTTTAACCATTCCTGTGACACTAGTTATAGATTCCGATGCTTCACTCCAGGTCTACTTTATCCCTTGGACCTTCTTATTGACGATGAAACACAGAAATTGCATCGGAATTAAATAGAAAAGGCACAATGCCGACTTAAGTACAAGAAGACTGACTCTTCTTACTGACTATGTTTTGAACCATTCCATTGACACTTGTTATAGATTCCGATGCTTCACTTCATGTTTACTGTATCCCTTGGACCTTCTTATTGACGATGAAACACAGATATTGCATCGGAATTAAACAGAAAAGGCACAATGCCGACTTAAGGACAAGAAGACTGTCTCTTTTTACTGACTATGTTTTGAACCATTCCTGTGACACCAGTTATAGATCCAATGCTTCACTTCAGGTTTACTGTATCCCTTGGACCTTCTTATTGACGATGAAACACAGAAATTGCATCGGAATTAAATACTAACGGCACAATGCCGACTTAAGTACAAGAAGACTGACTCTTCCTACTGTCTATGCTTTGAACCATTCCTGTGACACTAGTTATAGATTCCGATGCTTCACTTCAGGTTTACTGTATCCCTTGGACCTTCTTATTCACGATGAAACACAGAAAATACATCGGAATTAAATACAAAAGGCACAATGCCGACTTAAGTACATGAAGACCGACTCTTCCTACTGACTATGTTTGAGCCATTCCTGTGACACCCGTTATAGATTCCGATGCTTCACTTGAGGTTTACTGTATCCCTTGGACCTTCTTATTGACGATGAAACACAGAAATGGCATCGGAAATAAATACAAAAGGCACAATGCCGAATTAAGCTCAAGGAGACTGACTCTTCTTACTGTCTATTTTTGAACTAGTCCTGTGACACTAGTTATAGACTCCGATGCTTCACTCCAGGTTTACTGTATAGCTTGGTCCTTCTTATTGACGATGAAACACAGAAATTGCATCGGAATTAAATACAAAAGGCACAATGCCGACTTAAGTAAAAGAAGTCTGACTCTTCTTACTGTCTATGATTTGAACCATTCCTGTGACACTAGTTATAGATTCCGATGCTTCACTCCAGGTTTACTGTATCCCTCTGACCTTCTTGTTGACGATGAAACACAGAAATTCCATCGGAGTTAAATACAAGAAGCAGAATGCCGACTTAAGTACAAGAAGACTGACTCTTCTTACTGTCTACGTTTGAACCATTCCTGTGACACTAGTTATAAATTCCGATGCTTCACTTCAGGTTTACTGTATCCCTTGGACCTTCTTATTAATGATGAAACACAGAAATTGCATCGGAATTAAATACAAAAGGCACAAAGCAGAATTAAGTACAAGAAGACTGACTCTTCTTACTGTCTATGTTTTGAACCATTCCTGTGACACTAGTTATAGATTCCGATGCTTCACTCCAGGTTTACTTTTTCCCTTGGACCTTCTTATTGACGATGAAACACAGAAATTGCATCGGAATTAAATAGAAAAGGCACAATGCCGACTTAAGTAGAAGAAGACTGACTCTTCTTACTGACTATGTTTTGAACCAATCCATTTACACTTGTTATAGATTCCGATGCTTCACTTCTTGTTTACTGTATCCCTTGGACCTTCTTATTGACGATGAAACAGAGATATTGCATCGGAATTAAATAGAAAAGGCACAATGCCGACTTAAGTACAAGAAGACTGACTCTTTTTACTGACTATGTTTTGAACCATTCCTGTGACACCCGTTATACATTCCGATGCTTCACTTGAGGTTTACTGTATCCCTTGGACCTTCTTATTGACGATGAAACACAGAAATTGCGTCGGAAATAATTACAAAAGGCACAATGCCGAATTAAGTTCAAGGAGACTGACTCTTCTTACTGTCTATTTTTGAACTAGTCCTGTGACACTAGTTATAGACTCCGATGCTTCACTCCAGGTTTACTGTATAGCTTGGTCCTTCTTATTGACGATGAAACACAGAAATTGCATCGGAATTAAATACAAAAGGCACAATGCCGACTTAAGTAAAAGAAGGCTGACTCTTCTTACTGTCTACGTTTGAACCATTCCTGTGACACTAGTTATAAATTCCGATGCTTCACTTCAGGTTTACTGTATCCCTTGGACCTTCTTATTAATGATGAAACACAGAAATTGCATCGGAATTAAATACAAAAGGCACAAAGCAGAATTAAGTACAAGAAGACTGACTCTTCTTACTGTCTATGTTTTGAACCATTCCTGTGACACTAGCTATAGATTCCGATGCTTCACTTCAGGTCTCAGGTTTACTGTACCCCTCTGACCTTCTTATTGACGATGAAACACAGAAATTGCATCGGAATTAAATACAAAAGGCACAATGCCGACTTAAGTACAAGGAGACTGACTCTTCCTACTGTCTATGTTTTGAACCATTTCTGTGACACTAGTTATAGATTCCGATGCTTCACGTCAGGATTACTGTATCCCTTGGACATTCTTATTGACGATGAAACACAGAAATTGCATCGGAATTAAATACAAAAGGCACATTGCCGACTTAAGTACAAGAAGACTGACTCTTCTTACTGTCTATGTTTTGAAACATTCCATTGACACTAGTTATAGATTCCGATGCTTCACTTTAGGATTACTGTATCCCTCTGCCCTTCTTATTGACGATGAAACACAGAAATTGCATCGGAATTAAATAGAAAAGGTACAATGCCGACTTAAGTACAAGAAGACTGACTCTTCTTACTGTCTACGTTTGAACCATTCCTGTGACACTAGTTATAAATTCCGATGCTTCACTTCAGGTTTACTGTATCCCTTGGACCTTCTTATTAATGATGAAACACAGAAATTGCATCGGAATTAAATACAAAAGGCACAAAGCAGAATTAAGTACAAGAAGACTGACTCTTCTTACTGTCTATGTTTTGAACCATTCCTGTGACACTAGTTATAGATTCCGATGCTTCACTCCAGGTTTACTTTTTCCCTTGGACCTTCTTATTGACGATGAAACACAGAAATTGCATCGGAATTAAATAGAAAAGGCACAATGCCGACTTAAGTAGAAGAAGACTGACTCTTCTTACTGACTATGTTTTGAACCAATCCATTTACACTTGTTATAGATTCCGATGCTTCACTTCTTGTTTACTGTATCCCTTGGACCTTCTTATTGACGATGAAACAGAGATATTGCATCGGAATTAAATAGAAAAGGCACAATGCCGACTTAAGTACAAGAAGACTGACTCTTTTTACTGACTATGTTTTGAACCATTCCTGTGACACCCGTTATACATTCCGATGCTTCACTTGAGGTTTACTGTATCCCTTGGACCTTCTTAGTGACGATGAAACACAGAAATTGCGTCGGAAATAATTACAAAAGGCACAATGCCGAATTAAGTTCAAGGAGACTGACTCTTCTTACTGTCTATTTTTGAACTAGTCCTGTGACACTAGTTATAGACTCCGATGCTTCACTCCAGGTTTACTGTATAGCTTGGTCCTTCTTATTGACGATGAAACACAGAAATTGCATCGGAATTAAATACAAAAGGCACAATGCCGACTTAAGTAAAAGAAGGCTGACTCTTCTTACTGTCTACGTTTGAACCATTCCTGTGACACTAGTTATAAATTCCGATGCTTCACTTCAGGTTTACTGTATCCCTTGGACCTTCTTATTAATGATGAAACACAGAAATTGCATCGGAATTAAATACAAAAGGCACAAAGCAGAATTAAGTACAAGAAGACTGACTCTTCTTACTGTCTATGTTTTGAACCATTCCTGTGACACTAGCTATAGATTCCGATGCTTCACTTCAGGTCTCAGGTTTACTGTACCCCTCTGACCTTCTTATTGACGATGAAACACAGAAATTGCATCGGAATTAAATACAAAAGGCACAATGCCGACTTAAGTACAAGGAGACTGACTCTTCCTACTGTCTATGTTTTGAACCATTTCTGTGACACTAGTTATAAATTCCGATGCTTCACTTCAGGTTTACTGTATCCCTTGGACCTTCTTATTGACGATGAAACACAGAAATTGCATCGGAAATAAATACAAAAGGGACAATGCCGTATTAAGTTCAATGAGACTGACTCTTCTTACTGTCTATTTTTGAACTAGCCCTGTGACACTAGTTATAGTCTCCGATGCTTCACTCCAGGTTTACTGTATCCCAACTGACCTTCTTATTGACGATGAAACACAGAAATTCCATCGGAGTTAAATACAAAAAGCACAATGCCGACTTAAGTACAAGAAGACTGACTCTTCTTACTGTCTATGTTTGAACCATTCCTGTGACACTAGTTATAAATTCCGATGCTTCACTTCAGGTTTACTGTATCCCTTGGACCTTCTTATTAATGATGAAACACAGAAATTGCATCGGAATTAAATACAAAAGGCACAAAGCAGAATTAAGTACAAGAGGACTGACTCTTCTTACTGTCTATGTTTTGAACCATTCCTGTGATACTAGCAATAGATTCCGATGCTTAACTTCAGGTCACAGGTTTACTGTACCCTTCTGACCTTCTTATTGACGATGAAACACAGAAATTGCATCGGAAGTAAATACAAAAGGCACAATGCCGACTTAAGTACAAGAAGACTGCCTCTCCTTACTGACTATGTTTTGAACCATTCCTGTGACACTAGTTATAAATTCCGATGCTTCACTTCAGGTTTACTGTATCCCTTGGACCTTCTTATTGACGATGAAACACAGAAATTGCATCGTAATTAAATACAAAAGGCACAAAGCCGACTTAAGGACAAGAAGACTGACTCTTCTCACTGTCTATGCTTTGAACCATTCCTGTGACACTAGTTATAGATTCCGATGCTACCCTCCAGGTTTACTGTATCCCTTGGACCTTCTTATTGACGATGAAACACAGAAATTGCATCGTAATTAAATACAAAAGGCACAATGCCGACTTAAGGACAAGAAGACTGACTCTTCTCACTGATTTCGTTTTGAACCATTCCTGTGACACCAGTTATATATTCCGATGATTCACTTCAGGTTTATTGTATCCCTCTGACGTTCTCATTTACGATGAAACACAGAAATTGCATCGGAATTAAATACAAAAGGCACAATGTCGACGTAAGTACATAAAGACTGACTCTTCTTACTGTCTATGTTTTGAACCATTCCTGTGACACTAGTTATAGATTCCGATGCTTCACTTCAGGTTTACTATATCCCTTGGATCTTCTTATTGACGATGAAACACAGAAATTGCATCGGAATTAAATAGAAAAGGCACAATGCCGACTTAAGGACAAGAAGACTGACTCTTCTTACTGACTATGTTTTGAACCATTCCTGCGACACTAGCTATAGATTCCGATGCTTCACTTCAGGTTTACTGTATCCCTCTGACCTTCTTATTGACGATGAAACACAGAAATTGCATCGGAATTAAATACAAAGGGCACAATACCGACGTAAGTACAAGAAGACTGACTCTTCTTACTGTCTGAGATTTGAACAATTCCTGTGACACTTGTTACAGATTACGAAGCTTCACTCCAGGTTTACTGTATCCCTTGGACCTTCTTATTGACGATGAAACACAGAAATTGCATCGGAATTAAATACAAAAGGCACAACGCCGACTTAAGTACAAGAAGACTAACTCTTCCTCCTGACTATTTTTTGATCCATTCCTGTGACACTAGTTATGGATTCCGATGCTTCACTCCACGTTTACTGTATAGCTTGGTCCTTCTTATTGAAGATGAAACACAGAAATTGCATCGGAATTAATTACAAAATTCACAATGCAGACTTAAAGACAAGAAGACTGACTCCTCTTACTGTCTATGTTTTTAACCATTCCTGTGACACTAGTTATAGATTCCGATGCTTCACTCCAGGTCTACTTTATCCCTTGGACCTTCTTATTGACGATGAAACACAGAAATTGCATCGGAATTAAATAGAAAAGGCACAATGCCGACTTAAGTACAAGAAGACTGACTCTTCTTACTGACTATGTTTTGAACCAGTCCATTGACACTTGTTATAGATTCCGATGCTTCACTTCATGTTTACTGTATCCCTTGGACCTTCTTATTGACGATGAAACACAGATATTGCATCGGAATTAAACAGAAAAGGCACAATGCCGACTTAAGGACAAGAAGACTGTCTCTTTTTACTGACTATGTTTTGAACCATTCCTGTGACACCAGTTATAGATCCAATGCTTCACTTCAGGTTTACTGTATCCCTTGGACCTTCTTATTGACGATGAAACACAGAAATTGCATCGGAATTAAATACTAACGGCACAATGCCGACTTAAGTACAAGAAGACTGACTCTTCCTACTGTCTATGCTTTGAACCATTCCTGTGACACTAGTTATAGATTCCGATGCTTCACTTCAGGTTTACTGTATCCCTTGGACCTTCTTATTCACGATGAAACACAGAAAATACATCGGAATTAAATACAAAAGGCACAATGCCGACTTAAGTACATGAAGACCGACTCTTCCTACTGACTATGTTTGAGCCATTCCTGTGACACCCGTTATAGATTCCGATGCTTCACTTGAGGTTTACTGTATCCCTTGGACCTTCTTATTGACGATGAAACACAGAAATGGCATCGGAAATAAATACAAAAGGCACAATGCCGAATTAAGCTCAAGGAGACTGACTCTTCTTACTGTCTATTTTTGAACTAGTCCTGTGACACTAGTTATAGACTCCGATGCTTCACTCCAGGTTTACTGTATAGCTTGGTCCTTCTTATTGACGATGAAACGCAGAAATTGCATCGGAATTCAATACAAAAGACACAATGCCGACTTAAGTAAAAGAAGTCTGACTCTTCTTACTGTCTATGATTTGAACCATTCCTGTGACACTAGTTATAAATTCCGATGCTTCACTTCAGGTTTACTGTATCCCTTGGACCTTCTTATTAATGATGAAACACAGAAATTGCATCGGAATTAAATACAAAAGGCACAAAGCAGAATTAAGTACAAGAGGACTGACTCTTCTTACTGTCTATGTTTTGAACCATTCCTGTGATACTAGCAATAGATTCCGATGCTTAACTTCAGGTCACAGGTTTACTGTACCCTTCTGACCTTCTTATTGACGATGAAACACAGAAATTGCATCGGAAGTAAATACAAAAGGCACAATGCCGACTTAAGTACAAGAAGACTGCCTCTCCTTACTGACTATGTTTTGAACCATTCCTGTGACACTAGTTATAAATTCCGATGCTTCACTTCAGGTTTACTGTATCCCTTGGACCTTCTTATTGACGATGAAACACAGAAATTGCATCGTAATTAAATACAAAAGGCACAAAGCCGACTTAAGGACAAGAAGACTGACTCTTCTCACTGTCTATGCTTTGAACCATTCCTGTGACACTAGTTATAGATTCCGATGCTACCCTCCAGGTTTACTGTATCCCTTGGACCTTCTTATTGACGATGAAACACAGAAATTGCATCGTAATTAAATACAAAAGGCACAATGCCGACTTAAGGACAAGAAGACTGACTCTTCTCACTGATTTCGTTTTGAACCATTCCTGTGACACCAGTTATATATTCCGATGATTCACTTCAGGTTTATTGTATCCCTCTGACGTTCTCATTTACGATGAAACACAGAAATTGCATCGGAATTAAATACAAAAGGCACAATGTCGACGTAAGTACATAAAGACTGACTCTTCTTACTGTCTATGTTTTGAACCATTCCTGTGACACTAGTTATAGATTCCGATGCTTCACTTCAGGTTTACTATATCCCTTGGATCTTCTTATTGACGATGAAACACAGAAATTGCATCGGAATTAAATAGAAAAGGCACAATGCCGACTTAAGGACAAGAAGACTGACTCTTCTTACTGACTATGTTTTGAACCATTCCTGCGACACTAGCTATAGATTCCGATGCTTCACTTCAGGTTTACTGTATCCCTCTGACCTTCTTATTGACGATGAAACACAGAAATTGCATCGGAATTAAATACAAAGGGCACAATACCGACGTAAGTACAAGAAGACTGACTCTTCTTACTGTCTGAGATTTGAACAATTCCTGTGACACTTGTTACAGATTACGAAGCTTCACTCCAGGTTTACTGTATCCCTTGGACCTTCTTATTGACGATGAAACACAGAAATTGCATCGGAATTAAATACAAAAGGCACAACGCCGACTTAAGTACAAGAAGACTAACTCTTCCTCCTGACTATTTTTTGATCCATTCCTGTGACACTAGTTATGGATTCCGATGCTTCACTCCACGTTTACTGTATAGCTTGGTCCTTCTTATTGAAGATGAAACACAGAAATTGCATCGGAATTAATTACAAAATTCACAATGCAGACTTAAAGACAAGAAGACTGACTCCTCTTACTGTCTATGTTTTTAACCATTCCTGTGACACTAGTTATAGATTCCGATGCTTCACTCCAGGTCTACTTTATCCCTTGGACCTTCTTATTGACGATGAAACACAGAAATTGCATCGGAATTAAATAGAAAAGGCACAATGCCGACTTAAGTACAAGAAGACTGACTCTTCTTACTGACTATGTTTTGAACCAGTCCATTGACACTTGTTATAGATTCCGATGCTTCACTTCATGTTTACTGTATCCCTTGGACCTTCTTATTGACGATGAAACACAGATATTGCATCGGAATTAAACAGAAAAGGCACAATGCCGACTTAAGGACAAGAAGACTGTCTCTTTTTACTGACTATGTTTTGAACCATTCCTGTGACACCAGTTATAGATCCAATGCTTCACTTCAGGTTTACTGTATCCCTTGGACCTTCTTATTGACGATGAAACACAGAAATTGCATCGGAATTAAATACTAACGGCACAATGCCGACTTAAGTACAAGAAGACTGACTCTTCCTACTGTCTATGCTTTGAACCATTCCTGTGACACTAGTTATAGATTCCGATGCTTCACTTCAGGTTTACTGTATCCCTTGGACCTTCTTATTCACGATGAAACACAGAAAATACATCGGAATTAAATACAAAAGGCACAATGCCGACTTAAGTACATGAAGACCGACTCTTCCTACTGACTATGTTTGAGCCATTCCTGTGACACCCGTTATAGATTCCGATGCTTCACTTGAGGTTTACTGTATCCCTTGGACCTTCTTATTGACGATGAAACACAGAAATGGCATCGGAAATAAATACAAAAGGCACAATGCCGAATTAAGCTCAAGGAGACTGACTCTTCTTACTGTCTATTTTTGAACTAGTCCTGTGACACTAGTTATAGACTCCGATGCTTCACTCCAGGTTTACTGTATAGCTTGGTCCTTCTTATTGACGATGAAACGCAGAAATTGCATCGGAATTCAATACAAAAGACACAATGCCGACTTAAGTAAAAGAAGTCTGACTCTTCTTACTGTCTATGATTTGAAACATTCCTGTGACACTAGTTATAGATTCCGATGCTTCACTCCAGGTTTACTGTATCCCACTGACCTTCTTATTGACGATGAAACACAGAAATTCCGTCGGAGTTAAATACAAAAAGCACAATGCCGACTTAAGTACAAGAAGACTGACTCTTCTTACTGTCTATGTTTGAACCATTCCTGTGACACTAGTTATAAATTCCGCTGCTTCACTTCAGGTTTACTGTATCCCTTGTACCTTCTTATTAATGATGAAACACAGAAATTGCATCGGAATTAAATACAAAAGGCACAAAGCAGAATTAAGTACAAGAGGACTGCCTCTCCTTACTGACTATGTTTTGAACCATTCCTGTGACACTAGTTATAAATTCCGATGCTTCACTTCAGGTTTACTGTATCCCTTGGACCTTCTTATTGACGATGAAACACAGAAATTGCATCGGAATTAAATACAAAAGGCACAAAGCAGAATTAAGTACTGTCTATGTTTTGAACCACTTCTGTGACACTAGTTATAGATTCCGATGCTTCACTCCAGGTTTACTGTATCCCTTGGACCGTCTTATTGATGATGAAACACAGATATTGCATCGGAATTAAATGCAAAAGTCACAAAGCAGAATTAAATACAAGAAGACTGACTCTTATTACTGTCTATATTTTGAACCACTTCTGTAACACTAGTTATAGATTCCGATGCTTCACTCCAGGTTTACTGTATCCCTTGGAGCTTCTTATTGACGATGCAACACAGAAATTGCATCGGAATTAAATAGAAAAGGCACAATGCCGAATTAAGTAAAAGAAGACTGACTCTTCTTACTGACTATGTTTTGAACCATTCCATTGACACTTGTTCTAGATTCCGATGCTTCACTTCATGTTTCTGTATCCCTTGGACCTTCTTATTGACGATGAAACACAGATATTGCATCGGAATTAAATAGAAAAGGCACAATGCCGACTTAAGTACAAGAAGACTGACTCTTTTTACTGACTATGTATTGAACCATTCCTGTGACACCAGTTATAGATCCAATGCTTCACTTCAGGTTTACTGTATCCCTTGGACCTTCTTATTGACGATGAAACACAGAAATTGCATCGGAATTAAATACTAACGGCACAATGCCGACTTAAGTACAAGAAGACTGACTCTTCTACTGTCTATGTTTTGAACCATTCCTGTGACACTAGTTATAGATTCCGATGCTTCACTTCAGGATTACTGTATCCCTTGGACCTTCTTATTGACGATGAAACACAGAAAATACATCGGAATTAAATACAAAAGGCACAATGCCGACTTAAGTACATGAAGACCGACTCTTCCTACTGACTATGCTTTGAACCATTCCTGTGACACCCGTTATAGATTCCGATGCTTCACTTGAAGTTTACCGTATCCCTTGGACCTTCTTATTGACGATGAAACACAGAAATTGCATCGGAATTAAATACAAAAGGCACAATGCCGAATTAAGTTCAAGAAGACTTACTCTTCTTACTGTCTATGTTTTGAACCATTCCAGTGACACTAGTTTTAGATTCCGATGCTTCACTCCTGGTTTACTGAATCTCTTGGACCTTCTTATTGACGATGAAACACAGAAATTGCATCGGATTGAAATACAAAAGGCACAATGCCAACATAAGGACAAATAGACTGACTCTTCTTTCTGACTATGTTTTGAACCATTCCTGGGACACTAGCTACAGATTCCGCTGGTTCACTTCGGGTTTACTGTATACCTCTGACCTTCTTAATGACGATGAAACACAGAAATTGCATCGTAATTAAATGCAAAAGGCACAATGCCGACTTAAGTACAAGAAGACTGACTCTTCTTACTGTCTATGTTTTGAACCATACCATTGACACTAGTTATGGATTCCGATGCTTCACTCCAGGTTTACTGTATCCCTTGGACCTTCATATTGACGATGAAACACACAAATAGCGTAGGAATTAAATAGAAAAGGCACTATGCCGAGTTAAGTACAAGAAGACTGACTCTTCTTACTGACTATGTTTGAACGAATCCTGTGACACCAGTTATAGATCCCGATGCTTCACTTCAGGTTTACTGTATCCCTTGGACCTTCTCATTGACGATGAAACACAGAAATTCCATCGGAATTAAATACAAAAGGCACTATGCCGACTTAAGTACAAGAAGACTAACTCTTCTTACTGACTATGTTTTGAACCATTCCTGTGACACTAGTTATGGATTCCAATGCCTCACTTCAGGTTTACTGTATCCCTCTGACCTTCTTATTGACGATGAAACACGGAAATTGCATCGGAATTAAATACAAAAGGCACAATGCCGAATTAAGGACAAGAGGACTGACTCTTATTACTGTCTATTTTTGAACCAGTCCTGTGACACTAGTTATAGACTCCGATGCTTCACTCCAGGTTTACTGTATCCCTTGGACCTTCTTATTAATGATGAAACACAGAAATTGCATCGGAATTAAATACAAAAGGCACAATGCCGACTTAAGGACAAGAAGTTTGACTCTTCTTACTGAGTATGTTTTTAACCATTCCTGTGACACTAGCTATAGATTCCGATGCTTCACTTCAGGTTTACTGTACCCCTCTGACACTCTTATTGACGATGAAACACAGAAATTGCATCGGAATTAAATACAAAAGGCAAAATGCCGACATAGGTACAAGAAGACTGACTCTTCTTTCTGTCTATGTTTTGAACCATTCCATTGACACTAGTTATAGATTCCGATTCTTCACTCCAGGTTTACTGTATCCCTTGGACCTTGTTATTGACGATGAAACGCAGAAATTGCATCGGAATTAAATACAAAAGGCACAATGCCGACTTAAGTACAAGAAGACTGACTCTTCTTACTGACTTTGTTTTGAACCATTCCTGTGACACTAGTTATAGATTCCGATGCTTCACTCCAGGTTTACTGTATTCCTTGGACTTTCTTATTGACGATGAAACACAAAAATTGCATCGGAATTAAAAACAAAAGGCAAAATGCCAGCTTAAGTACACGAAGACTGACTCTTCTTACTGTCTATGATTTGGACCATTCCTGTGACACTAGTTACAGATTCCGATGCTTCACTCCAGGTTTACTGTATCCCTTGGACCTTCTCATTGACGATGAAACACAGAAATTCCATCGGAATTAAATACAAAGGGCACGATGCCGACTTAAGTACAAGAAGACTAACTCTTCTTACTGACTATGTTTTGAACCATTCCTGTGACACTAGTTATGGATTCCAATGCCTCACTTCAGGTTTACTGTATACCTCTGACCTTCTTATTGACGATAAAACACAGAAATTGCATCGGAATTAAATACAAAAGGCAAAATGCCGACTGAAGTACACGAAGACTGACTCTTCTTACTGTCTATGATTTGAACCATGCCTGTGACACTAGTTACAGATTACGAAGCTTCACTCCAGGTTTACTGTATCCCTTGGACCTTCTTATTGACGATGAAACACAGAAATTGCATCAGAATTAAATACAAAAAGCACAACGCCGACTTCAGTACAAGAAGACTAAGCCTTCCTACTGACTATGTTTTGATCCATTCCTGTGACACTAGTTATGGATTCCGATGCTTCACTTCATTTTTACTGTATCCCTCTGACCTTCTTATTGACGATGAAACACAGAAATTGCATCGGAATTAAACACAAAAGGCACAATGCCGAATTAAGTTCAAGGAGACTGACTCTTTTTACTGTCTGTTTTTGAACTAGTCCTGTGGCACTAGTTATAGACTCCGATGCTTCACTCCAGGTTTACTGTATAGCTTGGTCCTTCTTATTGACGATGAAACACAGAAATTGCATCGGAATTAAATACAAAAGGCACAATGCCGACTTAAGTAAAAGAAGTCTGACTCTTCTTACTGTCTTTGATTTGAACCATTCCTGTGACACTAGTTATAGATTCCGCTGCTTCACTCCAGGTTTACTGTATCCCTCTGACCTTCTTATTGACGATGAAACAGAGAAATTCCATCGGAGTTAAATACAAAAAGCACAATACCGACTTAAGTACAAGAAGACTGACTCTTCTTACTGTCTACGTTTTGAACCATTCCTGTGACACTAGCTATAGATTGCGATGCTTCACTTCAGGTTTCAGGTTTACTGTACCCCTCTGACCTGCTTATTGACGATGAAACACAGAAATTGCATCGGAATTAAATACAAAAGGCACAATGCCGACTTAAGTACAAGAGGACTGCCTCTCCTTACTGACTATGTTTTGAACCATTCCTGTGACACTAGTTATAAATTACGATGCTTCACTTCAGGTTTACTGTATCCCTTGGACCTTCTTATTGACGATGAAACACAGATATTGCATCAGAATTAAATACAAAAGGCACAAAGCAGAATTAAGTACAAGAAGACTGACTCTTATTACTGTCTATGTTTTGAACCACTTCTGTGACACTAGTTATAGATTCCGATGCTTCACTCCAGGTTTACTGTATCCCTTGGAGCTTCTTATTGACGATGGAACACAGAAATTGCATCGGAATTAATTACAAAAGTCACAATGCCGACTTAAGGACAAGAAGACTGACTCTTCATACTGTCTATGTTTTGAACCACTCCTGTGACACTAGTTATAGACTCCGATGCTTCACTCCAGGTTAACTTTATCCCTTGGACCTTCTTATTGACGATGAAACACAGAAATTGCATCGGAATTAAATAGAAAAGGCACAATGCCGACTAAAGTAAAAGAAGACTGACTCTTCTTACTGACTATGTTTTGAACCATTCCTGTGACACTTGTTATAGATTCCGATGCTTCACTTCAGGTTTACTGTATCCCTTGGACTTTCTTATTGACGATGAAACACAGAAATTGCATCGGAATTAAATACTAACGGCACAATGCCGACTTAAGTACAAGAAGACTGACTCTTCCTACTGTCTATGTTTTGAACCATTCCTGTGACACTAGTTATAGATTCCGACGCTTCACTTCAGGATTACTGTATCCCTTGGACCTTCTTATTGACGATGAAACACAGAAAATACATCGGAATTAAATACAAAAGGCACAATGCCGACTTAAGTACATGAAGACCGACTCTTCCTACTGACTATGCTTTGAACCATTCCTGTGACACCCGTTATAGATTCCGATGCTTCACTTGAAGTTTACTGTATCCCTTGGACCTTCTTATTGACGATGAAACACAGAAATTGCATCGGAATTAAATACAAAAGGCACAATGTCGAATTAAGTACAAGAAGACTTACTCTTCTTACTGTCTATGTTTTGAACCATTCCAGTGACACTAGTTTTAGATTCCGACGCTTCACTCCTGGTTTACTGAATCCCTTGGACCTTCTTATTGACGATGAAACACAGAAATTGCATCGGAATGAAATACAAAAGGCACAATGCCGACATAAGGACAAAAAGACTGACTCTTCTTACTATGTTTTGAACCATTCCTGTGAGACTAGCTACAGATTCCGATGGTTCACTTCGGGTTTACTGTATACCTCTGACCTTCTTAATGGCAATGAAACACAGAAATTGCATCGTAATTAAATACAAAAGGCACAATGCCGACTTAAGTACAAGAAGACTGACGCTTCTTACTGGCTATGTTTTGAACCATTCCATTGACACTAGTTATAGATTCCGATGCTTCACTCCAGGTTTACTGTATCCCTTGGACATTCTTATTGACGATGAAACACACAAATAGCATCGGAATTAAATAGAAAAGGCACTATGCCGCCTTAAGTACAAGAAGACTGACTCTTCTTACTGACTATGTTTGAACGATTCCTGTGACACCAGATATAGATCCCGATGCTTCACTTCAGGTTTACTGTATCCCTTGGACGTTCTCATTGACGATGAGACACAGAAATTCCATCGGAATTAAATGCAAAAGGCACAATGCCGACTTAAGTACAAGAAGACTAACTCTTCTTACTGACTATGTTTTGAACCATTCCTGTGACACTAGTTATGGATTCCAATGCCTCACTTCAGGTTTACTGTATCCCTCTGACCTTCTTATTGACGATGAAACACGGAAATTGCATCGGAATTAAATACAAAAGGCACAATGCCGACTTAAGGACAAGAAGTTTGACAGTTCTTACTGAGTATGTTTTTAACCATTCCTGTGACACTAGCTATAGATTCCGATGCTTCACTTCAGGTTTACTGTGCCCCTCTGACACTCTTATTGACGATGAAACACAGAAATTGCATCGGAATTAAATACAAAAGGACAATGCCGACATAGGTACAAGAAGACTGACTCTTCTTTCTGTCTATGTTTTGAACCATTCCATTGACACTAGTTATAGATTCCGATTCTTCACTCCAGGTTTACTGTATCCCTTGGACCTTCTTATTGACGATGAAACGCAGAAATTGCATCGGAATTAAATACAAAAGGCACAATGCCGACTTAAGTACAAGAAGACTGACTCTTCTTACTGACTTTGTTTTGAACCATTCCTGTGACACTAGTTATAGATTCCGATGCTTCACTCCAGGTCTACTGTATTCCTTGGACCTTCTCATTGACGATGAAACACAGAAATTCCATCGGAATTAAATACAAAGGGCACAATGCCGACTTAAGTACAAGAAGACTAACTCTTCTTACTGACTATGTTTTGAACCATTCCTGTGACACTGGTTATGGATTCCAATGCCTCACTTCAGGTTTACTGTATCCCTCTGACCTTCTTATTGACGATGAAACACAGAAATTGCATCGGAATTAAATACAAAAGGCACAATGCCGAATTAAGGACAAGAGGACTGACTCTTATTACTGTCTATTTTTGAACCAGTCCTGTGACACTAGATATAGACTCCGATGCTTCACTCCAGGTTTACTGTATCCCTTGGACCTTCTTATTGATGATGAAACACAGAAATTGCATCGGAATTAAATACAAAAGGCACAATGCCGACTTAAGGACAAGAAGTTTGACTCTTCTTAATGAATATGTTTTTAACCATTCCTGTGACACTAGCTATAGATTCCGATGCTTCACTTCGGGTTTACTGTACCCCTCTGACACTCTTATTGACGATGAAACACAGAAATTGCATCGGAATTAAATACAAAAGGCTAATGCCGACATAAGTACAAGAAGACTGACTCTTCTTTCTGTCTATGTTTTGAACCATTCCATTGACACTAGTTATAGATTCCGATTCTTCACTCCAGGTTTACTGTATCCCTTGGACCTTGTTATTGACGATGAAACGCAGAAATTGCATCGGAATTAAATACAAAAGGCACAATGCCGACTTAAGTACAAGAAGACTCACTCTTCTTACTGACTTTATTTTG